>NW_027256881.1:195723054-195968054 GCF_029215685.1 Pituophis catenifer annectens | reverse complement strand
TTCCCAACGACAACAATTGCAATTTCCCCATCTCAACCTGTCATTGTTAGCTTCATTCCATACCTTGATGTTATTATTTTGAAACAATGTGCAATTCATATTAGTCACAGTAACACCAAATATTTAGATGTTTTTCTCAATTTTGAAATCACATTTTTTTCATGAGATCTTGTGCATTCATGTTTTACAAACTTCATTGTTCTTTGTTTATTAATCTTAAAACCTATTAGTGCACCAAAATCCTTCATTTTTTTTCATCAAAAAACCAATCTTGTAAAAGGCAAAACCATATATCATCCACAAAAGTGCTCAATTTATAAGCCTTTTTAAATTTTTTTAGCCTCATTATCATTTCTTCTTGTCTGATATCTCTATCCAGCGCTTCAAGAATCAAAATAAGCAACGAAGCATGACTTTTCTTGTCCCTTTCTGGATATAACAGTTTAGTTAGATCATCATTAGCTAACGTTTGAGCCTTATGGGACGTATGCAGTGGTGGGATTCAGCCAATTCGCACCACTTTGGGAGAACTGGTTGTTAAATTACTTGAATCCCACCACTGGACGTATGCATCGATTTAACACCTTGAATAAAATTCTTGCCAAAACCCGTATCTTCCAGAACTTTAAACAAAAAGTCCAAATTATCAAAAGCTTTCTCTGCACTAAGATTAATGCAGTTTATTTTACATTAATAAGCTGTGGTGGCTCAGTGGTTAGGATGCAGTTGTCAAAGTTCTGAAACAGATGCCCTAGTTAACTCATGAGTCTCGAGCCAAGTTTCAAAAGAAATCCAGTTATTTATTAGGAGCAGCATGTTGGCATCTACTCGAGTGAGGTCTACTCTTGAGTTACGGCTCAACTTTGACCCTGTTTCTCCCCCCCCTCCTCTCAGTCTGTGTCATAAATCACTCCAACAAGGCACTCCTGAGGGCTGTAGAAATACGCCTCACAAACCGGCTTTCGTAATCTGAGATCCAACCAGTGGTGGGTTGCTCCCAGTTCGCACCTGTTCCCGCGAGCCGGTAGCGGTGAAGATATGATGTCACCGAACTGGTTCTTCCCCCCGCCCCTCCCCCCTGGGTTATTCTTACCCTTTATTTGGCCCCACTCCCAATCTATTGCTGTCTCTTGAGTCCCAGCTGATGGCTAGAGGGAAAAAAACTGTTTTAACTCTTGGCGGGGCTTCAAAGGGCCGCCCTACAGCTGATCAGTGTTAAAAGAAAACAAATGAGTAGCTATGCTAGGGAAAAAACAAAACTGAAAGTAAAGCAGACTCTGCTGCAACGTGACAAAATGAGGCAGGGAGAGATTTCTTTTTCTTTTTGCTCACCAAAAAAGATAGGTGCAAACAATGGCATATTTATGGCAAAAGAGGAGAGTTCAAGATTTTAAAACACAAAAGAAAAAAAGCTCTATTTAACTATGGAATTGTAATAATTGAGATACTATTAATTGTATATTGTGTTGAAAGCAGAAATGGTTAAGTTGTGGTTTGGAGGAATATATGGGGGAAATTATTTGGTTTATTATTATTGGTAAATATAATTAATTGATTTGTAAGAAATTGGATTGCATGGAAATAATTGGAATATTTATGTTCATATTGATTAATATACAAAAAAGATAGTTGTATAACTAATTGATTTATATTAAAATGTTGAATTTGTATTAAACAACTGTAATATTACATAATTCACCAATATGAGGATGGATATAAAAATAGATGACAATGGGAAGGGGTATAATATAGAATAGAAGGGAAAAATTGAATTTGATTAAGATTAGAGATGAGGATAAAGGGTAATATTGGTTTTTTAAAAAATAGATGAGGAATAAATATGGCAAAAAGGAAATATAGAAATTGTAAATTTAATTGAACTGACTAAACACTCTTTAAATTTGTGAACCGGCCAAATACTTTGTACAAAGAAAATATATTGTATGTTTGTATGTGTGTTTCTAATTATTGTTATTTATTCATATTTGTTCTCATTTATTCTTTAAAGTTTAACAATTCATTCTTTATCTTAATATCTTTATATTTGTTTGGGGTTGCCTTTCTTCCCTTTCATCTTTTTTATTGTACAGCAATCTTTCTCCTCAAACCTACCACCTCTCTCTTTTCTTTCCTTCTTACTTTCTCTTCCCCCCCTCTTCTTCTCCTCCCTACTTCCTCTTCCTTTCTCCTTCTCCTCCTCTCTTCCTCCCTCTTTTACCTTCATTCCTACTCTAATTTCCCTTCCCTTCCTTCCTCCCTTCTCTTCCTTCCCTCTCTTCTCCTTCCTTCATCCCTCTCTATAGCTGTATCCTTTTGTGCATATGGATTACTCAGAGGGCTGAAAAAGTTATGTTTGACTGGTCCTTGCACTTTTGACCAGTCCTCGAACTTACAACTGTCCTCACATTTTACGTTTTTTGCCCTATCTTGTCACCATAGTGAAGAGAAGCAGATGTGAAATGAGTGACACGGTTGTTAAGAATGCTACAATGGGCATAAATGATGACCAGTCATAAGTGCGAGGACCAGTCAAAAGTGCGAAGACCTGTCAGAAATCACTTTTTTCAGCCCTCTGGGTAGTCCTTTTGTGCATATGGACTACTCAGAGGGCTGAAAAAATTATTTTTGACTGGTCCTCGCACTTTTGACCAGTCCTCGAACTTACGACTGTCCTCACATTTTACGTTTTTTGCCCTATCTTGTCACCATGGTGAAGAGAAGCATTTGTGAAATGAGTGACATGGTTGTTAAGAATGCTGCACGGGCATAAGTGTGAGGATGGTCATAAGTGTGAGGATGGTCATAAGTGTGAGGACTAGTCAAAAGTGCGAGGACCAGTCAGAAATGACTTTTTTCAGCCCTCTGAGTAATCCCTATACACATAGCCATGGCCACCCAGACACATGACCAGCTAGCCACGCCCACCCAGTCACACGACCTCCAAGCCACGGCCACAAAATAAGCCACGCCCACAGAATGGATAGTAAAAAATTTTAGAACCCACCCCTGGATCCAACGTTGGAAGAAGGTATGAGTGGAATGTGCTTGCTGCCTATGGCAACTCGAGAGCAGAATAGAAATGCGTTGTGAGTTGACAGCAGTACTGCAGGCTACTTCTGCTGATGGTCTGCTGCCTGCAGTTTGACAGTGCAAGTCTCACCAGGCTCAAGGTTGACTCAGTCTTCCATCCTTCCGAGGTGGATAAAATGAGGACCCAGATTGTTGGGGGCAACATGGTGACTCTGTAAACCACTTACAGAGGGCTGTAAAAGCACTTGAAGTAATATATAAGTCAAAGTGCTATTGCTATTACGTTGTTGTAAATATTCGGTTACATAATATTGTCTTTGAATGGTCTTTTAGGTAAAAATCTACATTGATCTTCCTGAATACTCTTGTAAAATCTTTTTAAAATATCAAAATTTTATAATCTTTATAATCATTGTTCAATAAGGAAATAAGGAAATTGGGCTATAATTCTTAGTAGAAGTTAAACCTTCTCTGTCCTTTGGTAACAATGCAATACTGGCCCTTTTCCGTATAGCTTTTGTACTTAGTTTACACAAAAGAACATTTTGATCATCTTTTCTAGACTTTGCCAAACTTGGCATCAAGAGTTCCCATATGGCAAAGTCTACAGAAATTAATATTCACAGCTAATAAATTGCAGTCTTGGCAAAAAGAAAAAAAGAAAGAAAGAAAACAGAAAGAAAAAGGAAAAAGTGAATTCATACATATTATTTGGTGGGCATGATATAGTCCCCTATTTTGCTCCCTCTTTCTTGAAGCTGATAAAAGAAAGAGATACCAATGTTTTGTTGAGCTAACTGATCACACAAAATAACTGAATTGCATGTCTATGGAGATTCTCAACCATCCAGGTTATGATTGCCCCAAAGGTGCTTTCCAAAAGGCAGCAGGACTTTCTTTGATTTTTATCCCCTTAAAAACTGTTTGCTTCTCATCCAAGGAGCTTCTTCAGAACTGAAGAAAGTTCTTGGATGAGAAGTGAAACATTTTCAAGGAAAAAACCAAAGTCCAGTTGCCTTTTGAAAAGCACCTTTGGGACAACTAGATGAGCTAGAAATTATGCAGGCTTTATCTACACACAGTAGACTCTTCAGCTGGGGCAATGTCTGTTTCTTAGAGACTGAGAATGCTTCTTTCCAAGATTGATATATAATATTGATCCTGCACCTTTGGAAGCCAACTTTAAGAGTGGTGCGGTGGCCTAGAAGTGGAGCTCTCACCTCACAATCAGGAGGCTGTAAGTTTGATCCTAGGTAGAAGCAGGTATTTCTCCCTCTGGGCACACTGAGAATGTATCTGCTGAACAAAACACCACACTGGTGACAGGAAGGGCATCTGGCCATTAAACATTCAGCTCCATTCAGTTGCCCAGACTCCAGCCCAAAAGGGATTATGGGGTTGTTAAAGAGAATGATGACTAGACTTTTCTCCTCTCCCCTTCTCTCCCTCAGGCTTGGCCCCATAGATCCTCTCCTATCCCCTTCTCCCCCTCAGGCTGGCCCTATAGATCCTCTCCTATCCCCTTCTCCCCCTCAGGCTGGCCCTATAGATCCTCTCCTATCCCCTTCTCTCCCTCAGGCTGGTCCCATAGATCCTCTCCTATCCCCTTCTCCCCCTCAGGCTTGGCCCCATAGATCCTCTCCTATCCCCTTCTCTCCCTCAGGCTTGGCCCCATAGATCCTCTCCTATCCCCTTCTCCCCCTCGTGCTGGCCCTATAGATCCTCTCCTATCCCCTTCTCCCCCTCAGGCTGGTCCCATAGATCCTCTCCTATCCCCTTCTCTCCCTCAGGCTTGGCCCCATAGATCCTCTCCTATCCCCTTCTCCCCCTCAGGCTGGCCCTATAGATCCTCTCCTATCCCCTTTTCCCCCTCAGGCTGGTCCCATAGATCCTCTCCTATCCCCTTCTCTCCCTCAGGCTTGGCCCCATAGATCCTCTCCTATCCCCTTCTCCTCCTCAGGCTGGTCCCATAGATCCTCTCCTATCCCCTTCTCCCCCTCAGGCTTGGCCCCATAGATCCTCTCCTATCCCCTTCTCTCCCTCAGGCTGGCCCTATAGATCCTCTCCTATCCCCTTCTCTCCCTCAGGCTGGCCCCATAGATCCTTTCCTATCCCCTTCTCTCCCTCAGGCTTTCTAGCCCCTTCTCTCCATGAGGCTTGCCCCACAGAAGCCTGTCCTATGCTATCCCATTCTCTCCAGAGTTATTTGGAGGAGTAGAACGTCTAACTAATTAGCATCAGAGTGTGTTATAATAATATAGGAAATATTAATGCTCTGATGGTCATTTCGAAAAATCCTTTCTTAGTGAGCACCTAGAAGCCAAGAGGAACATACGTGGCAAATTTCAAGTTTGTAGGCTTTACGGTTCTGGAGATTTCGTGATTAATGTGTGAGTGGTTTTCACTTTTATATATATAGATGTACAGAGAGCAAAGAAAGAAGAAACGGAGTTGATTCTGGAGTTCCAGGACCAGGTCCCTAAGAGTGCAGAACGTGGAGGACCTGACTTTAGAGTGAAGAGTCAAGAGAAGATTGTGTTCAGAGAAATGGTAGGAATCAACAGCATTGTAGGGAGACAGATACTTGGGATTAGTAACTGGAGAGGGTTTAAACAACATTTGAAACTGGGCTCTGGCTCCAAGAGGAAACAAGTGAAGAGCCCTGCACTGCCCTGAACTATGAAAAGAATTCAGAAGGCCCAGAACAGCCCAAATTGCACTGTTCTAGACTAAATCCGCAAATGGAGAGAAGAATTGGGAACACCTACCAGGAGAATATTACAACAGTCTACATACGAGACTACCAAAATGAACATTAATGACAATGGAATCTCCTCCATCTGAAACTACCGGAACCCACAAATATTAATCATGAAAATTAGTGACCCTAGCCAACAATATAAAGATCAAAATGTGTAAAGCAAACTTATCATCAGTCTGTATGATAAAATCGCTCAGATTCGGGAACACCTGGACTAGAACACCTGGGGTAGATTCAGGGGGGAGGATGGAGGCAGGTCTTGAGAATATTATCTGGGAAGAGTTTGATTCTGTGACTCCCGAAGACGTGGACAGGATACTGAGTAGACTGAATGCTGCCACATGTTTATTGGACCCGTGTCCCTTCTGGCTGGTGCTGGCCTCTCGGGAGGTTACATGAGGCTGGCTCCAGGGGATTATAAATGCTTCCTTGAGTGAGAGTGTCTTTCCTGCCACCTTGAAAGAGCGGTGGTGTGACCTCTCCTCAAGAAGCCTTCCCTGGACCCGGCAGTGTTGGCTAATTACCGTCCAGTCTCCAATCTTCGCTTTGTTGCGAAGGTTGTTGAGAGTGTGGTAGCATGGCAGCTCCCTCAGTACCTGGATGAATCGGCTTATCTGGATCCGTTCCAGTCGGACTTCAGGCCTGGGTACAGCACGGAAACAGCATTGGGTGCATTAGTTGATGATCTCTGGAGGGCTCGGGACAGGGGTTGCTCCTCTGTCCTGGTCCTATTAGATCAGTGGTCCCCAACCCCTGGTCCGCGGACCGGTGCCGGGCCGTGGAGTACCTGGCACCGGGCCGCGCAGCGGCCGGGGGACATGAACGCTGCAGCGCAAAGGCTCCTGGGCCGTGCGCAATGGGCCGTGCGCAAAAGCTCCTGGGCTGTGCCCCCACCCCTGCGCGCACTCAGCGGGCCGCGGCGATAAAAAGGTTGGGGACCACTGTATTAGATCTCTCAACGGTTTTTGATACCATCAACCATGGTATCATGCTGCACCAGCTGGAAGAGTTAGGGGTGGGGGACACCGTGTTGCAGTGGTTCTCTTCCTTTCTCTCTGACCGGTCGCAGTCTGTGTTGGCAGGGGGGCAGAGGTTGACCCCGAGGCCCCTTGTATGTGGGGTGCCACAAGGGTCGGTCCTCTCTCCCCTTCTGTTCAACATTTATGTGAAGCCACTGGGTGAGATCATCCGTGGTTTCGGGGTGAAGTACCACCAGTACACTGATGACACTCAGCTGTACATCTCCACCCCGGACCACCCCAATGATGCCCTTGAAGTGATGTCCCGGTGCCTGGAGGCTGTACGGATCGGGATGGGGAGAAAAGACTCAGGCTCAACCCATCCAAAACTGAGTGGCTGTGGTTTCCGACATCCCGATATAGTCAGTTGGTGCCATCACTGACTATTGAGGGCGAGTCGTTGGCCCCCACGGAGAGGGCTCGCAACTTGGGTGTTCTCCTGGACTCACAGCTGTCTTTAGAAGAGCATTTAACGGCTGTGTCCGGGAGGGCATTTTATCAGGTTCGACTGATTTGCCAGTTGCATCCCTTTCTGGATTGGGACTCGTTAAATACAGTGACTCATGCCCTCGTCACTTCCCGCCTGGACAACTGCAATGCTCTCTACATGGGGCTCCCCTTGAGGAGCACCCGGAGGCTCCAGCTGGTCCAGAATGTGGCTGCACGGGTGGTTATGGGAGCAACGTGGCGCTCCCATGTGACCCCCCCCTCCTGCGCGAGCTGCACTGGCTCCCGGTGGTCTTCCGGGTGCGCTTCAAGGTTTTGGTTACCACCTTTAGAGCGCTTCATGGCTTAGGACCGGGATATCTACGAGACCGCCTTCTGCCACCAGTAGCCTCTCACCGACCAGTACGCTCCCATAGAGAGGGGCTTCTTAGAGTGCCGTTGGTCAAACAGTGTCTGGAGGCCCCCAGGGGGAGAGCCTTCTCTGTGGGGGCACCCGCCATCTGGAACGAGCTCCCCCCGGAGATACGGAGGATCCCGGATCTGCACGCTTTCCGCAGTGCCCTCAAAACATTCCTATTTCAGCAGGCCGGCCTGGCCTAACCTCTCTTTTAAACTGTTTTTAATTTTTTAAAATTTTAAATTTGTCTTATAAATATCGGGTGTTTTAAATTTTGTTTTCTGGGCCAAATTATTTAATTGTATTTTAATGATTTTTGAACATTTGTATTATATGTATTTTATCTTTTGGCTGTTCACCGCCCTGAGTCCTTCGGGAGTAGGGTGGTATACAAATTCAATAAATCATCATCATCATCATCATCATCATCATCAGTCAAGACCTCTAAGTTACAGGTGGAGAAAACAGGCAATTTGGGATACCTGAAGAAAATAGAGGAAAGACTCAGCAGGAAAGGACAATCAAGTGGAAACATGACAGTCTTGCTCATATTCAGTTTAAGGTGATGGGAGGACCTCCAAGAGTAGATGCTGGAATGACCTTCATAGTTGATCATGCCTGGTCATCAAGGGCCAGAAAGATTGATAGTGTCATAAGTGAAAGAATGATATTGGAATCCTTGATCATGAATTATGATCCAGAGAAAGGTATAAAAGCTAAACACAATAAAATCCAAGACCCATCCTTAAGGTATGTCTCTTTCAAAGAGAGATTCTAAGCATTTAAATTTACCACGCAACACCGCTAAATTAAGAGAGAGGGGGGGAGGGAGGGAGGGAGGGAGGGAGGGAGGGAGAGAGAGAGAGAGAGAGAGAGAGAGAGAGAGAGAGAGAGAGAGAGAGCAGTCAAGCCAATCAAATGTATCACCCAACTGTTCAAAAACTGTAATCTAGCAATATATGATAGATAAGTGTCCCAAACGTATAAAAATCCAAAAGGACCAACACCAATGTAACATGATACAGAGAACAGTCTGGGTTTTGGCCACCCTAATTTGGCTTCATCCTACATTGTTGTTGTTTTTAAATTTGCAAGAGCCTGTAGTACAGTGGACTAAAGCACTGTTATTAACATCTGCTGCTTGCAATTACTGCAAGTTCAAATCACATCAGGCTCAAGGTTGACTCAGCCTTCCATCCTTTCAAAGGTAGGTGAAATGAGGACCCAGATTGTATGGGCAATAAGCTGACTTTGTATAAATATACAAAAGTATTAAGGCTATTGCTTAACGCATTGTAAGCCGCCCTGAGTCTCTGGAGAAGGGCGGCATATAAATTAAAGCAAAAAAAAAAAAAGAAAGAAAGAAAAGAAAAGAAAAGAAAAAAAAAAGAAAAGAAAAAAAATCTTTTTGCTTCCTTTCTGGATTTTCACTAGTTCAGTTTTGCTAGTGATCACACTCTGCTGATACCTTAGAGGGATGTTTAAGGCACAAAGGTCTCTCAATCCTTAGAATCAAGCTACTGCGGAGTCCCGTGATCTATTACAGAAGGCAATTCATTCGATCATTGTAATATACAAAGCAAGGTACCAGTTTGAGGGTGGAATTACTCAAGAGGGGTTGTCATTTGCCAGACCTGTCCAGGGACAAGAGCTCAGTTCAGTCATCACAATCTACTGCTAGAGGAAGGAGATCTTTTTTTAGTTTCAAAAGATACATGTATGAATGAAATACTTTTTACATTCATAGAGATTATGGCACAAGAGAAGGTTGCAATATGACTACAATTACCGGTATGTAGTCAAATCGAACACTAGAAATAGACCACTCTTGCTTTGTAAGGTATTTATTCATAACTCACATAGAGATGCTGAAGGTTATACTATTTCCACATTAATACTGTTAACTGAAGTAGTCATCCTTGATATATTCACATTTGATTCAGACAATCTTAATGAGAAAACATTACAGTTCATCATTGTGTGGGTTGTGTAACTATGTTCAAGTCAAATTTGTGACTTTATTTTTGGCAGTCAAAAGGAATTGCCACGTCACTCTCTCCATGTAATCTGACAGTTCTATTTAGGGTTGTTGTTTTTATTTTTTATTTTTTGCGAACCCCTATGCTTGTAGTTAAACATTTCCTGTTTCCTGATTGTAGCTGATTGTTCTGCCCCAGCTCCGGATTCCCAAGGATTGTGACACACACCAATGGTCCTTATCAAAGTTATAATATACGAAGAATAAACAAAGTCTGGCAAAGGTTGGCAACCAGCCCAGAAAACAAGATACGATAAGACACTCGCTCTGTAATAATTACACGTTGTTTCCAGCAAGAAATTACTAACTGTGTGCGACTTAAATAGGCTAAGGGAGTGGCCAATTATCCTCAAACCTTACTCTCAAGGAGACCTCCTCCTCTTGCCTTTTGGCAGCCCTGCGTGCTCGAGCATTGAAGAGAGGCTCCTCCACTTTGCTCTCTCCACTTGAAAGATCCTCTGGAGGTTCTGAAGGACCTGGCTGAGTCTCTGCCTCTGGCACCACATCAGCCTCCTCGCTTTCCGACACGAGCGCCGGCTGTGCCGGCTGCTGGCGCGACCCCACATCAGCCTCCTCTTCGTCGGGATCATCCACGATCCGCACAGGCTACTGGCGGGCCACAACACTGATGGAATATAGATTAAGAGTTTAGTCATGGTCTGTATTATTTTGCTATAACTATTAGAAAGAAAAATATCTCAAAAACTTCAATAACTAAAGTTATTGCTCTTTGCAGGAACTGAAACTGATACCGGGACAGTAAAGAACCTTTTTATTGGTGGGCAAATGTTGGGCAAATAAAGAAAAGGTACAAACCACCCCTGTCTATCCCTTGCACTTTTGTTTCCCTTTCTTCTGCTAATACTCTCTTTCTGTTTGTTTGTTTTCCTTTCTCTCTATAGTTGTTCTCTCCCCTAATAGGCAGCAGCATTTTTTCCTTTTGTTCTTTTAATTCCTGAAAGAGTTTAGGCATGCTACGGAGTGAAGCAAACACCTGAAAGGTAATTGTATCCTTAATACTGAAACAACCACCTGTCTAAATAAAGAACCCCCACAATACCCTAAAATTCTTCCTTTTTAAGTACATCATTCCACTGATTCTTCATGATTGCCTGTCCCATTGAAGTCATTGAGGTCATTGACCCACCCCCTGCAACACTGTCATATCTACCTGCTAGAGATATTGAAGGAGACGCCATATGGATTTCTTTCCAAGCTATAACTCAAGCCTCACTAAAGTGTTCTGGATCAGGGGTGTCAAACTCAAGTCGTCACTGCATCATCACATGACATATTGGGAGTTTTCACCTTCGCTAAACTGGGTGTGGGCATGGCCAGTTCATGATGCATCTGGCCCACAGGCCGGGAGTTTGACAGCCCTGTTCTAGATCAATTACTTAGCTGGTTACACTAAGTTCATCCGCTTTAATTTAATGCTGCAAATCAGTGCATCTTATCTAAAATAGTATTAACTATTTGTTGACTATGGAGATTCCCAGGCATCCAGGTCATGGTTGTTCCAAAAGTGCTTTTTCAAGAGGCAACTGGACTTTCTGGTTTTTCTTTGAAAACCTTTCATTTCTCATCCAAGAAGCATCTTCAGCTCTGACTGGATGGTGGGGAATGGAAGGATTTATATTCCTTGCAGACAGTTGCAATAATGTAATGCAAATGACCAGCTGTCTGCAAGGAATATAAATCCTTCTATTCCTCACTATCCAGTCAGAGCTGAAGAAGCTTCTTGGAGGAGGAACGAAATGCCTTCAAAGAAAAACCAGAAAGTCCAGTTGCCTTTTGAAAAAAGCACCTTTGGGGATACCTGTTTGTTGTGGTTTTTTCTCCTTAATCTGAAAACTCTTTCAGAATACCAGGATTTTGAGCAATTGTTTGCCCATGTTCAAACCTCTTCACCCCAGCAACGATGCCAAGAACTTTTCTTGAATGTTAATTGTTTCAGAAGGAGGACAAAAAAGATGAAATCCCAAAGGAAAAAAAAAAGGCTTTGTTGCCTTCTGAAAATTAGCATAACTAAAAGGAGAAATAAATTTCCTACAACAAAGGCAGGCAATACAATAACTCCAAAGAATGGAGTTTTTTTCATTAGTGTATCAAACTACAAGAAAGAAACATGTAATTGGGGAAAAAAAGCACATAAGTAAAAATGGAAACACAGCTGATGTTGCATCAGCATGTACATTTCAGACATGAGGCTTCTATAGTTGGTCTGTATGCAATCTGAAAATATTCTATATAAAAGTCAAAGTGAGTCTGTCACCTGTAGCTTTTCCAAATAACTAGCACAACTCTCACTAATTCTTGGAAATGGGATTCAATCAAAATAAATATTGCCCCCCAATGAACTAATTTCTTAACATTACTTCATAATATACTGGCCAAATATAAGAGCTACCAGTTGCAAGATCAGAATGTCTACAAAAAGAAATGAGAATGCAAACTAAATTATATGCCAATGCCAGCATTCAAGCATTATCTAATACAGTGTTTCTCCGAAAATAAGACCCTGTCTTATATTTTTTTGAACCCTGAAATAAGCGCTTGGCCTTATTGCCGTGAGCTCAAAAGCCCAACTGGGCTTATTATCAGGGGATGTCTTATTTGAGGGGAAACAGGGTACTAATGGTTAATGTGAGGATAAATGTGGGGGGAGACCCCTACATCAATCCACCATTAAGAGGAAGAATGGAATCAATTGTGATAAAAAGAAAATATTATTCACTAAAATAAAGATAGATGTTTTCGGTAAATCACACTTGCCAGCTGGACTTCAAAAACTTTTCCTCCAGCCATGACTGACATTTGGATGTGCTCCTGTTTGTGTGCCTTTCAGTTCTCACAATCCGGGTAACACATTTTCTCTGACACCTCTTGCAACCTTACAAGCATTCCAAGCCCCTTCCCCGCTTTGCGTGGAAAATGTATTTGCACAGTTGTCAAGCTGATGGACAGCAAGAGAATGACGGAAGAACGCCCTGATCTTTTTACTTGTTACTGCATACAATAGCCCAGTAGGACTCATGACGTGTTGAAGAGACAAACGGTGACCTGTTCTGGAACATATTAAGTTTGTCTCCAGGACACACATGACTTCACGAGGGTGTCTAACCTCATTCATAACAGATGCTAATCTTTTCAGGGCTGACTGATGACAGCACTTGCTTCCTGCCCTTCACGGAATTAGAGCTGGATTTTTATCAAAGGACTCAAACTGCTTGCTAATTAGACTAATTCCCTTCATCATGAATTATTTATTCCCATTGGTAACTGATCACTGTGACATTAATGGGTTCTGCTCAAGTTAGTTTCCTACTAATATACAGTATAGGTTAAACTGAGAGAAACCAAAAACTCCTGATACCTTCATTCCACATTACGTGAGTGCTAGCCACAACTTCTGTTCCACTTCAAAGGGAGTTGAGAAGCATGGTTGCTCAGTAATATAAAATCAGGATCAAGTAATCTCTGAGTCTGTAAAGGTTGCAAGGCCATACCGGGAAGGAAGCATCATTGGCTTTAGTGAGATATATTGCTAAGTAGACCCAGAGGAGATGGCGTTATGCATTCCTGTTAGGTAGAAACATCACTAGTGTGACAGGATTCAGTCATTTCAGTGCTATTGCTGAGGATGTTACTTCACATCGATCAAAGATGGGTGCAGTTATTTTTCATTTTCTGGTAAGGAATGCTTATTAAAGGAAAGGCAGCTTTGAGATTTTAGGGAACAATTGATTTGTTCAAAGGACCTACGTAATAGGACAGAATGACACCTTGCCATTGGGATGCTACTTTTCATGGGCCTGGGACTGATTTATTTGACCAATTCTATATTTGGTAGAAATGCATGAACACCCAGCCATGGGAAAATAAAACATGCATCACCATCTTCTTCATTCTTGTGTCATAACTGAATGGTGACAATCTTATGACAACTTTACCCATGCAGTCCAATCTGATTTTGCCTTAATGATTGTCCACAACTAAAGAAAGGATTAGTAACCATTGGGCCAAAAGGAAATACATTTTAATATATTAACATTAATTAACATTAATATATTATTTTAACATATAGATATAATAAATATAATATAAATAATACATACATAATACTAAAAATAAATAATAGTTAACAGTTACGGTAATCAATAGTTGGACTAAGAAGACCTCCAAGGTCCATTCTAATGTTGTTATTCTGTTCTGTTCTGAGGAAACTTTGTGAGCCAACGTCTTCACGCCAAAACCAGTAAGAAAAAGAGATGTGGAGACAATTATGGTGGTGGTGATGATGGTGCATGCCTAGGGTTTTCTTTCTTTTTACTAGTTTTAGCCTGCATTGCATTTCATTTGCTACTTCATATTCTAAACAAACAAACATAGCATTATCATTTTTATGATAAATTTAATCATTCATGAGATAATAATTACCATCTCATCAGCCAATAGGGTTGAGGCTTTAAATGAAGAAATCCTGGATTTTGAAACTGTGGGTGGATATCAGAATGGGGCACCCTAGATATCAGCTTCTAAGTTACTTGCTTGTTACTTTGATGAGCCTATGGAATACTTTGTATTCTTGATGGTAAAGAATATGTGTGCAAAAATGTTTCTAAATATTTTCCAATCATGCTCCCTCATTCTTTCTTTCGTTTGATCACGATAATGAATATTGGCATTCATTATTGCTTCTGTTACCCTGTCCGCTACAAATCTCTCAGCTTTCTGTAGAGTTTCATTGTATCTTCAGGTTGCATTGTGCTTAATACGCAAAAGTGTTAGGTAAAATACTTGGGCTCTGTACTAAATTCAAGCTTTTTCACTAATATGGCACCACCTTAAACTCCATGTTTCCAGAAATAGGTATAGCTGTTCAGAGCTCTCCTCAGATTTCTGTGTGGATGAAAGGTCTTATTAAATGCATGTAACCAGTTCCATTTCCTTGATAATACCAAGCGCTAACAACAAATGAAAGAAATATATGATTGACTTAAATACGCAAAGGGACACTTCATTGTGCTTTTTATGTACAGTGATGGGAGTTCAGATGAAAACCTGGTCAGGTTTGAAGTTCTGAGTCTGATGAGATCATCTTCACTTTACATTGGTTCAGGACTGCCATTGCTATGAATCACCAGACATCCAAATTAGCCCCTCATATTATTATAACTCTAGCATATTCAAAAATGACTTAGTGAGAACTACATTCACTCAAGAATCAGCAGCATAATTTCAATATCTCCACATACTGTATATATCAGTGAATGTGTGTTATAGTGTGAATGTTGTTGTTTCCAAATAATACAAGGGAATTCATTAAACTAAGGAACTAGGGGTTAAAATCAAAAAGAGGAAGCTATCATAATTACTCATTAGATTGTTGCTTGTCATGGTGGCATATATGGATTATGTATTATACATGTAGATTCCCTCTGTACAAATTACAGCAAAACAATTTGCTTAATTTGGTTTGAAATAGGAGCTTGTTGACAAAGAAATCTTGCCAAGATTGAAAAGCTAGAAATATAGCTTTTATGAAGCCTTAAAAAAAAAGTAGTACCAATGTAACAATACCATTTTCTCTATAACTGTGACACAATATTTAGCTCTGTAATTTAAGGGTAATTGCTCTATTTTCATGACGTTAATGCCACTGGAAAAATATAGTTCTAGAAGCAAACTTTTCCCTTAGGAATGAGGAATTGCTTTTAAATGGAGGGAAACTGCCATTCATTTTCCTCTTCTGTTTGAAGCAAATTCATTAGATTAAGGCAAAAATGGTGAGAAGAAAAGGAAGTTGTAGTTTAATAGTCATTAGGCAACATTCTGCTTCAGCCTTACTTATGGTATTTGCCTTGAGACCATGCTGTGCCTGAAAATGTTCACAGACCCCAGAATATTGGATTGCACATAAGAGGCCTAAATAGTGGTGCCATCCTACTCTAGAGAGTTCTCAAATGCACTAATTGTTAATAGTAACCTCAGTTTCTTTCCACTTCTCATCAGACCACTGGTGCAAGAAGCGTGGAAGTTAGAAAATAGCTTTTTAATACTATTATTTAGGTTGCTATGCCTAAATAATAGTATTAAAAAGCTATTTTCTAACTTCCACGCTTCTTTCTTTCTTTCTTTCTTTCTTTCTTTCTTTCTTTCTTTCTTTCTTTCTTTCTTTCTTTCTTTCTTTCTTTCTTTCTTTCTTTCTTTCTTTCTTTCCCAAGGCAGCTCTTTGCTTAAAGCAGAGTTTTTCAAACACAACCACTTTAAGGTGGGTGAACTTCAACTCCCAGAATTCCCCAATCAAATTCTGGGAGTTGAAGTCCACACAGCTTAAAGTTGCTGAGTTTGAAAAACCCTGCTTTAAAGAGACTCTGTTAGTCTTTTGGTTTGGAAGTACTGTAAAGAGTTATACACAAGTTGCCTGCCAAAAAGTTGGATTTGGATGGCAGGGTGATGACTGTCATAATCAGCCCTAATGACATATACTGATTTTTGTTTACGTTCTAGTAATCATACCTATGTTTTATTTTCGTAAAGGATTCTCTCAGTTCTGATGATTGGCTGCTTCATTATTATTTTACCCAGTGCAATTCATGTACAGTTGGGACTACAGCAGTGGTGGGTTGCCCCCGGTTCGCACCGGTTCTATAGAACCTGTAGTAAAACCGGCGGGAGTCTCTGCCCACTGACCCTGATGTCATCAGAATGCTTCTGCACCCAGAAGAGTGCGCACGTGGCCCCGTTGTGAACCGGTAGTAAAGGTAAGTAGAACCCACCCCTGGACTACAGGTAATCCTTGACTTACTATCATTTGTTTAGTGACCGATCGAAGTTACAACGGCACTGAAAAGAAGTGACTAGTTCTGACCATTTTTCACCCTTACAACCGCTACAGCATCCCCATGGTCACATGATCAGAATTTGAAGACTTGGCACCTGGCATGTATTTATGATGGTCGCAGTGTCCCAGGGTCATGTGATCACTATTTGTGACCTTCTGACAAGCAAAGTCAATAGGGAAGCCAGATTCATTTAACAATTGTGTTACTAACTTAACATCTACAGTGGATTCACTTGACAACTGTGGTAAGAAAGATTATAAAATGAGGCAAAATTCACTTCATAACTGTTTTGGTTAGCAGCAGAAATGTTAGGCTCAATTGTCGTTGTAAGTCAAGGACTACCTGTACTCAAACAGATAAGAGACACTCCCCTCCCTAATTTCTCATGTGTTTTTTGCTTCCTGATCACCTGCCTGGAATTTCACTGCACTCATTTCACTGATAATCATGGAATATTAACAGGTCTCCATAAGAACAAATACATCATAACATTGCAATATAAACTCTATCCTTTTTATATGTAGGTCATGAAAATGCATGCAAGTATGTAAGGGGTGGAATTTGCACTGTGACAGTACAGAGCTTGTTGTAAATAGTTTCCTTTCTTGAAATATCCATGCCACCAAGGAGCCCTGGTGGCTCAGCAGACTAAAGCACTGTTATTAACATCAGCTGCCTGCAATTACTGCAAGTTCAAATCTCACCAGGCTCAAGGTTGACTCAGCCTTCCATCCTTTCTAAGGTAGGTAAAATGAGGACCCGGTTTGTGGGGGCAATAAACTGACTTTGTATAAAATATACAAAAAGTATGAAGGCTATTGCTTAACGCATTGTAAACTGCCCTGAGTCTCCGGAGAAGGGCGGCATATAAATCAAATAAAAAAAATATATATATTTGTATTTGTTAAGATAAATAAGCTAACAAAAGACTGATCTTATTTATAATAAATGTAGCAAAATCCTAGCTCCTTGCTAATACTAATATTTCAATAATTTGTAAAGAAAAGATTTCTTTCACACTGATATTAACCTAAATATCCAAATTCTATGTTCTCCCTATTAAGAGCACACTAATAGTTTTGCTGGATCACAGTCTGGGATTAGTATTTGATATTAAACATCATATTGACTTTGCTGCAAAATCATTGATTTGGTCCTTTTTACTGCTTTAGTCTTTTGTAATACAGTACCATAGTTTTGAGTGGAATTGATGTTTGTTGCGGGGTATTCCTGACATTGTAAAAGATGAAAGATATATATTTTGATTTTGTTTCTCTTGATGTATTATTTTGAGATATATTAGTAACGATTTTCTGTAACTGAAGTTGTGAGAATCATTTTTATTATGAATAAAAGATCCATCTGTGTTCCTGTATGAATAGTGAAACAGGCTGTGTGTATATGGAATCAATCAACAGCTGTGCCATTCATGATGGTTAGAAGCTGCCTAGCTCTTAGGAGTGAAATCTACTGGGGATAAGCCCAACATGACTTGAAATGCCAAAACTATTCCTGGGAGAGAGACTTTGAGAAACAACTAGATTTTAGGATGAATGTCAGAAAACTATCAGCAATATTCTCATAATTAATTAGACGGGTAAATTGAATTTTACTTTGCATGCATCTATTTTCTGCACCTCTAAACTACTGGCCACTAGAGGCCATGGAGAGTTAGCAGAGTTATGTTTGCATTTTTGTCACCTTTCCATGTCTAAAAGATTTGGCATATCTCTACATTTCTGCTTTTTTGTTTTTTTTGTTAGACTGATATTGTTAGTGCTTTCATCATTCCTTCCCCTCTTTGTTTAGTTCTCTTTCTCTGCTGTGTCTAACCTCTGCTGTTCTGGTCCTTCCTTGGCTCTCTGTTTTTCCATAATGGAGGAGAACATACTATAACTTCTAACTTGTAGACCAGGGGTCAGCAACCTGCGACTCTGAAGCTGCATGTGGCTCTTTCACCCCTCTGCTGCGGCTTCCTGTCACTCAAAATATGTCACAACCGCCAATGTGCGATACCCGCTGGCATGCGATTTATTGAGCTTTTCAACCCCCAGTAGGCCAACCATGGATAAATCCAAGAAAAGAAAAGTTTCAGAAGAAAACAGAACATTTAATTCAACTACATATGCTAGTTTTGTCGCTGCTCAAGAAATAGTCAGGCACGGGAAGGGTTTTGTGGCTCCCGGTGTTTTCTTTTCTGTGGGAAATGGATTCAAATGGCTCTTTGAGTGTTTAAGGTTGCAGACCCCTGCTGTAGACTGACCTAGCTTATTCAAGCATTCCTATTATCAGGTAATTTTCTCAATAAAGCTTCTCTGCATTTTCCTTCATGCAACCACCAGCCTCAAGAATCCTCTCTTATAAAAGTTATGCTCCTAAATTTAAGGTTTCTTTCTCTCCATGTTATTTCCCTCCCTGTATAAAACTATCTGGTAATCAACCGGATATGCCACATGGAACTTTAAAACATGCTTTTTTCTAAACCAGTCTGTCAAACACATTCCTACCCCCAACTGTGCTTTTTCTCTCCATTTGGTATTCTCGCCATCTGCAGCAGACAGCAGAACCCACCGTATAAACTAGGCTCAGAGTACATTCAATAACTGGGTCATAATCCAGCCACAGGGAAGCACTTTTAAGATGCTCCGATTTCAATTCTGTGGTGGTCTATTTAGACAAAATAGAACTTCATGCCCCTAGGATAGCAATTAAGCAATCCGGTTATATGCAGATTATGTGGCTGTTCTGTGGCAGCTCCAGGATGTTAAAGACAGCAATGAGGACTTGTAAGGACTATTTTCTGCAGATTAAGTTTAATAAAACCAAGATCACAGACTTTGCAAAAAAGGCAAGGGAGTGCAGGCTTCAGCAGAAAAAGGGATTCCCACTCTGCCTTTCAGGGGTTGTTATTACAACTAAGCAACAACACAGAGCCTTGATAGTACAGTGGTTTAGTGCACCCTGTTATTAACACAGCTGCCTGCAATTTCTGCTGGTTCGAATCTCTCCAAGGCTCAAGGTTGACTCAGCCTTCCATCCTTTCTAAGGTAGGTGAAATGAGGACCCAGTTTGTGGGGGCAATAAGCTGACTTTGTATAAAATATACAAAAGAATGAAGGCTATTGCTTAACGCACTGTAAGCCGCCCTGAGTCTCCGGAGAAGGGTGGCATATAAATCAAATTAGAAAAAAAAAAAAAACTTTAGGTACCCTGAAAGATTTAAAGAAACCTTCAAGGTGGTTCTGTCTTTTTCTTGCCTTAGTATTGTTTATTCGTGATTTTTTTCTCTACAGTGGTCAAATTATACGAAGAAAATTATTTTAATGACACAATTCTGGCCTTTTGAGAGTGTAGGTATACAGGACCTGCCAGAGCAAAGAACAGCTCAAAGAAGTAGTGCAAGATTGGAAGTGGTGGAGACACCTGGCCCATTAAATTGCCAAGAGTTGGACATGACTGAATGGATAACATCATCATCAGTATGTTTCCTCCAAATGTTCTTAGATGACACAATGTTCATTCTATATAAGTCTCCAGTACTCAGAAATACATGTCAAAATCTAGAGAACAAAAATATTTGAAAAAAAAACCCAAAGCCTAAAGTATGCAGACCACAAACAATGAGTTTATCTGTGAATATACAATCATTATTATGATAAAGTAGGCAAGCAAGGGAAAAAAAAGTGTTTTCCCCTTCACCCTCATAAAATAGTTCTCTGAAGTGGGTAATGCATTGGGATAGGAGAAGGGAGTGTAATTTACAACTGATAAGTCTTTGTATCGTATGTACAAAATTGGAGGTGAAGATGTCTAGAAGATGAAGAAGGACCTTATGTACCTCCCCTTCATTCAAATTTCCTTATCCTAAAATAGCCTTTCTTTGGGTTCATAGAAAATATTATTTTCCATAGAACTGGGGCTACCAGCACTTAGCTGTAGAACAACTTTAGCTGTGTCGCAAAGGTGCTTTTTTAAAAGGCAACTGGACTTACTTTGTTTTTCCTTGAAGAGGTTTTGCTTCTAATCCATAATTCTAACAAACTGAAGAAGCTTCTTGGATGAGAAGTGAAACATCCTCAAGGAAAAACAAAGAAAGTCCAGTTGCCTTTTGAAAAAACACCTTTGGGACAACCATGACTTGGATGACTAAGAATCTCCACAAACATTTATTTAACTATGGCCATGCACCATATGGAGCACTACTAAAAATATCATATGGAAGCATAGCTGAGCTCCAAAACTGAAATACAGAACTTTAAAAGGATTCATCCTAAAACACCACACACACATACAAACACACACACGCACACACACACACACACACACACCCCTGTCCAGTACAATTTTAGAAGCAGCGTCCATAAAACACTATGGAGTAAATGTTGCCATTTTGAAAGAGAGAAATGAAAAATAAACTACCATTTGCTTCTATTCTTTAAAAAGGAACTTTCCAAGAGCATGCCAATGAGGAATCCATATCTGAAGGTCACCATGAAGGAAATGATAGAAGACCTATACAGATTAAAGAAGAGTTACCAAAGCTATCCATCATCTGAAGAAAGGAGAAGCAGCAGGTATTGATCAAATCCTTGGAGTAGGTCTGAAAGGAAATGGCAAGGTCAGAAGAGTGATATAAGATCCATGAGAGAGCTAGATGGATCTTGAATGATAAAGAATGAATGTAGTATATGCATGATGCTCCCTGGCTGTGAGGAAGCTCTTAGGCCTTAGCTTTTATTAATGTTTTATTTATAAAATGTATTCCTTGTTTCCTCACCATTCCATTGCAGTTCTGATACTCTGAGGTCCTTACAAAAATTGACTGAGATCTGAGATCTCAGGAACTGAGATCCATTGACACACGATAAAAATGAAGAACAGAAGCCCCTAAAAATGAGAGAGAAATGCAGCACAACCAAACCACAAGAACAAACAAACAAACAAAGGAAACTGGCAACTTTACAGATCCTCAGTTCTAGAAAGGAACAAAACTTCAGAAATCTGTTCCATTTACTGTCTGGATTAGCAGGGCAATATTCCAACCCATCAAGATGTTTAAATATGTTTTTAAATGACCCATTACACAAAAATATCATAACTGTTTCCATTAGCAAATTTCCTGGCTATGCATTGTTATTGAGAGCAGGAGAGATGGGGGGAAGCGAGAAAGCAAATGTGTGGTGCATGGGAGAGGGGGAAGAGAGAGTGGCACAGTAGATTTTGCAGGGTGGAGGGAGAAGAGAAAGTCAGACCCCAGTGGAGGACTGGGAGGAAAACTACAGCATTGAAAATTCAGCGAGAGGAAATCCAGTGAAGGAAATTCAATTTTTTTTTGAAGTCACAAAAGAGACTCTTTGCTTGCCTCAATCAGTCAGATATTAAAACCCCACTCTCCTAGATTTTATGGCTCTGTTGCTTTAAGGACAATAAAACATGGTGATGTGAATTTGTTTATTAGAAGTAGAGGGCAATAAAATATATTTTCAGTTCAAAGGTCAAGGCTCCTTTGTAGTACACTCAGCTCCCGCTGACTAAACAGGCACCTCTATAATGTTTGCTTGACAACTATCTTCTTGCCGGATGTTTTTTGATTTTCCTTGTAGCCTACAACCCTGGTTTACATACTGTGATGGTCTCCCATCCAAATGAAAGCAGGCCTGCCTTTGCTTAGCTTCTGAGCCCAGAGAAGAGAGGCCACATGCCTGTGTATCACCTACAGAGATGTTTTTCAGCCTACAAAAATTAGTAGAATTTTCTTTTTTTTTTTTTTTAATAAAAAGTTTTTATTTTCTGATCAAACAAGTATACAATATAAACAATCATTCAAACTATCATCAAGAAAAAGAAAAAAAAATCAATCCTTGGTAAACTCAATCTTCAACCCCTCCTCACCACCCCCACCCCCGACTTCCCAGAACAAAAACAGGGCATAGATTTCACCAAACATTCGCTAAAATAAACTAGCTAACTGCAAGATTTAATAACTCCCAAGACCCCTTAACTCCCCTTTTACAATTTCATCAACCTCCCTTTTTATAGACTCAAAGTAGCATGTAATCCAATAACTCTAAGAGTTTTAAAACCATTAACAAATATTAAACATTCAAACCTAAAAACATTTTCCCCCTCCTACTTTTCTCAAAGTTCAGATATTTTGAAATCTCATAACAAAAAATAAACCTTAGATATTCACTAATTAAATTTCTACATTTTTTAAATTTCTAAATTTCCCCCCTTCATTATTCCTCCCTCCAACTTTTAAAATTTTTAAAAAATAATCATCAACATAATTAACCATTAGTACATAAACTAGAAAACCAAAAAGGATTAATCAACCATTAATGCATCATATTTAAAAATCAATATTTAACTTTATACTTTTTCCCCCTCAGTAGTTATAACACCTAAAACATAATCATTTTTAACCATGAATAGAACAACTGCAAAGCCAAAAAAAAAAGGTTAATCTTCCATTCCTGCTTTCTTATTTTGAAATCTCATAACAAAAAATAAACCTTAGGTATTCACTAATTAAATTTCTACATTTTTTAAGTTTCTAAATTTCCCCCCTTCATTATTCCTCCCTCCAACTTTTAAAATTTTGAAAGATAATCATCAACATAATTAACCATTAATACATAAACTAGAAAACCAAAAAGGATTAATCAACCATTAATACATCATATTTAAAAATCAATATTTAACTTTATACTTTTTCCCCCTCAGTAGTTATAACACCTAAAACATAATCATTTTTAACCATGAGTAGAACAACTACAAAGCCAAAAGAAAAGGTTAATCTTCCATTCTTGCTTTCTTTTTATATTTTTTCCAGTCTTTCTGCATCCCTCCTATTTCTATTTTGAGGAGGTTTTTCATTTTAATTTGAGGTTGATGTAACTGCAAAGATTGTCCCCTTTTTGAGAAAATTTCCTCTGATTTAGAGCCCCCAAATCGCCTCTTCATGCTTATATAAATCAGTTCATTCCTTCGTCTGTAAAACCAAAGTTTGTCAAGAGTTTGTGAAAAAAAGTTCAGTTGTTTCTTTTCTATTAAATGTATAAATGCCACTGGCAAATCTCCTTCATCTTCTGAAACTTCGAAAGTCTGGTCATTTACTACTTTTTTCCAAACCAAGTCATAATTTTGAAAGATTCTATCAATTTTCCCGAAAAGAGCAGAGAATAAGCTCGAAAATTCTTGAGAAGATTCTTCCACCTTCTCTGCTGCAATCAGAATATCTCCTGAATTGTCATCATGCTCCGTAGTTGTTTTTGTCTCCTCAGTCATTTCTGTTGTTATCCCTTTAAGAATTGCTATTTGATTACTTATAGCTGCAGTATGATTATTCATGGCTTCTTTTATAAATTCTGTAAATTCTGCATCAAAATCCTTATAACTCTGTAAATCAGACAATTGTTTCGTTTCTGACACCTCCAAATAGCTTCCAGCACTTTCAAGATCTCCTTTCTTAGAAGCCATTTTATTTTAGAAAGATTTTCTTTCTTCCCACAACCATAAAATCATAAAGTCAGAGCCATCCTTTTGAGCAGCTTTCAGCAATTTCTTTATAAATCACCAAACGAAATAATCTTTTCCCAAACAGCTCTTCAAAATCTATTCCAACAATTTAAAGCCAGACTCTGAGCACAAGTCTATTAGCAAAGACTTTCCTTTCTAACTTTCACTTTTAAAATCGCAACAAAGAAACGCCATCTTAACTTCCAGCTCAGAAAATCCAATTAGAAACATTGTATCCCTGGAGTTAAGTATTATACTTGCAAAAAGCTTGTCCTCCTGCTTCTGTTCCGCCTGCTTTTTTGAAATCATTTAATCTTCTGTTTGACAGCAGAAATTGGACGCAACGCCTAGCTCTGTAAAAAAAAACAGAGTCCCCCCGGATCCGGAGCTTCAGTGGGCTGAATGGGGAGCTCTCGCCCTCCTAACCCCTGGAATTAATCCAGGGGTTTTCGGGGAGCTCTACCCTCACCCACCTGCTCTCCTCCCCCTCTTTTCCCGAAGGGGAGATTTTCAAGCCGTTTGACAGCTGATTAACGCTGTCAGAACGGCTCAACGGAATCACGGGGGCGGCGGTCTAAAAAGACCGTCAATGGCGCTGCGGAGCCAACCCGGAAGAAAAAATTAGTAGAATTTTCTTGAGTGGCTTTAAAAATTGGGGGGAAGCAGACAGGTCATCCAGAACCTTGCTATGGCTGCCATTGTCTTATTGATCATTTTCAGGCCTCAAATGGACATTCTGGATTTGGGCACTTTGTAAATCCAGAAATAAACATTTGCGATCATCTTGCAAACCAGAGAGTTTCAGTATTAGCAGGCAGAAGATAGGAAAAAAGGATTTAAAAACAAATGTGCTTTTTATATTTATAATTTAGGAGAAATAATGAACCTCTTCTGTCCTACAAAGGGATGGGGAGATTCACAAAACCTTCATACCTTGAGTAGTAATGCCGCTAAGCTGAGAATGAATAAGAATTAACATGAATCAGACTATTTTGATAATACAGGATGCCTAGTGGTGGGATTCAACCCACTTAACAACCCAGAGCAGCCTTTCAGGGCCAGCTCCGCTCCATCTCTGCTCTCTGGGGCAGCAGCTGCTTCTCTCTGCTGCCGCTCTTGCTGGGGGAGAGAGCGTCTCTTGTGCAATTTAACAGCTGTGAGCTGCCGCTTTCCTCTACGTCCCATCCAGAAAGCACGCAGCATAGAGAAGCAGCAACCATGTTGAATGCTGCTTCTCTGTACTGTGCATTTTCCGGATGGGACTTAGAGGAAAGTGGCAGCTCACAGCTGCTAAATTGCACAAGAGATGCTCTCTCTCTCTCCCAGCAAGAGCAGCAGCAGAGAGAAGCAGCTGCTGACCCGGAGACCACATGGAGCTTCTCCGCGAGCGAGCGAGCCTGGGCAAGGGATGGCTGCACAATCTCCGCTTCAACGCTTTAGGTAAGAAGAACCCAGACGTAATTTGAGACCAGAGGAGGGTGGCAGTGAGCAGGCGGAAGCTCTGGGGCAAGGCTGGAGCTGGAGAATGGTGCATTCCCCGACCTGGCTAAGGCGGGCAGTGAGTGGGCGGCAGCTCCAGGCAAGGCCAGAGCTGGGGAATGTCGTGTCCCTGGGACCCGATCTGAGGCGAAGGGTGAGAGGGCAGCATGCTTACCTTTGGTGAGCAGAGCGGGCAAGGCATGGAGGTGAGGCATGGAGATTAGCTGGACCATGTGGTGAAGGGAAGATAATATATAGGGCAGGGCAGGGTAGTTCAGGGTGGGCTGGGTTGGGAGGGGCTAGCTGGTGATCGATTTTACAGGTTCTCCGAACTGCCCAAAATCATAACAACCAGTTTGCCCAAACCAGTCTGAACCGGCTGCATCCCACCCCTGAAAATGCCCAGAAGTTGTCCTGTCTTTAAGACCCACTATTATAAAGATTCTGTGTTTTCTTTAAACCTAGCATTTAGAAGTTATTTATAGGATCACTTGCCACAGGAAAAAACTTCCTTTAGAAGTTTTTATAATCATAAAAAACTGTGAGTCTTAAAACAACTTAATCACTTGTTAGCACAAATATTTTTATGGTCTAGAACCTCTACAATTCAAATAGCAAATTTAGAATGGCTTGATAATCTCTTATTATCACTGTAGTGTTTATTTTGTATAATTTAAACTGTTTCACACAGTTGTATTTTCTTTATGTTCTAATGACAGGTAACCCCTATTATCTGCAAACCTCCCTCCCCCGAATCTGGTATTTTCCAGATGTGCTTGGACTCCATTTTTCAGACTTCCCAGCCTGCGTGGCCAATGCTGATGAAATCTATACATTGACTTCATTGCATTGACTGGGAATTCTGAGTAATGTAGTTTCACTATATTAGGAGGAGTCTGATTGGGGAAATTAAACAAGTTAAACACACCTTCCAGCTAAGGATAATCCTTCATGTATCTGATTAAACTGATTTTAATCCACTCAACTTTGTGCTCATATTTAAGAGATATGGTCTGTTTTTGTTTTGTAATAGCTGTCATAGCTATTTCTGGTTTTTACTTCTATAAGTAGTTTAATATTATGCAGTGGAACTACTTGTATGTGGAAAGCTATTTATATATGTTTGATCTCCAGCACTCTAACTATCCAAATGTGGGTATTAAATGATTCACAGTATAAACCATTATGTTTGCCGCTCAGAAAACAACAATTATTATTTTGCTTTTTGAGATTCAAGCTTCATTAGTAAAAAAAATAATAATAAAAGTGCAATGATCCTAATTAAGTTCTGTGAGTCACTTTTGTTCTGTATTTAAGGTAAAACTTAAAAGGATAAGATATTTGTTAGTTGTCCAATAACTAAATTCTGAACATTAAAAGAAAATCAATGTATTGATTTTTCTTCTTGCTAACAAAGGTAATCTACCATAAAAATTGTGTTTACTATGTGCTTTCATTCTGCAGATATGCTTTATCCAATATCAGTTATTAGATGTTGAATGTTTTTCCTCAGATCCATTTTCCATCTTAACCCATGTGGTCCATAAAAATTGCCAGCAGTGCTCTTTTGAATTGGCCTGGGCAAGTCCCTGTAGTTTTGTCTTCGTATCTAGCTCTTGTCTATCTCTTCAGTAGACACACATGTGATGGGGAAAGATGAGGGGGGGTGTCAGAGCAGTGGAACTGAACCTCTGCCACTTCATACATGTTTCATTGATGCACATGCAAAAAGGTAAAGCTTCAATTACAACACTGGAACTAATATCATGGCTTTTTCTTTATTCCCATCACAAAATATCCGTTTTTCCCTTAGCAATTGCAATAGCAATAGCACTTAGACTTATATACCGCTTCACAGTGCTTTACAGCCCTCTCTAAGTGGTTTACAGAGTCAGCATATTTCCCCCAACAATCTGGGTCCTCATTTTACCCACCTCGGAAGGATGGAAGGCTGAGTCAACCTTGAGCCGGTGAGATTTGAACTGCCAAACTGCAGCTAGCAGTCAACTGAAGTACCCTGCAGTACTGCACTCTAACCACTGCACCACCTTGGCTTCTCAGGATTATTGCATTTAAAAGGGGATATTGACGGGAAGAGAATATATAATAATTTGTTCTTTGAAGTTTACTGACTAATTTTATACCCTATAGTTCTATTTTATAGATTTATATAATAAATAATTTATTTAAAATATAAATATAATGTAAAATATAAACATGTAGATTTTATAGCTTTTTAATATTTTTTCATTATCATTTTCTTCTGTTCCAAAGAGCTGGAGCAAGCTGTAAGCTTCATTCTTCACCTCATTTTATGACTATAAATAAGAAGAAAATGGACTGGCCCTTTGGCACTCCATGAGCGGTCCATGAAAGTACATCTATAGTATGTAGATAATAAAGTTGAAAAAAGGTGAACAACATTTTTACAAAACTATAGATACGCTGAGGCTGGGTGTGACAAGGAATGGCTGGGAGGGGAGGGGCCGGATGAGGCACCCCTTGACGTGAGTGACATTTAGTTGGCCACGCTCACCCAGTCATATGACCATCAAGCCACACCCACAAAATAAGCCACGCCCACATAACCGGTAGTAAAAAAAATTAGAATCCACCCCTGATGAGAACTAACTTTGATTTTATTTCAATTAAGTTTTATTGACCTATAGGTAACTGTTGAGTATTTCATTTATTTATTTACAAGCAGCAGCTTTTAAACTTCCTGTGAGATGTAAATGCCTTATTCCCTAATGTGTAAATAATGTATATATGGGACATCGGGGGTTAACTTATTCTTTGGTTCCTAATGTATTCATAATTCACCACTCCCATTCTTGGCTCCACCCCTTGTATATATAAGGAGCCACCTTCACCATTTTCCTGGCTTCTATCTGTGAATATTCAGTGAATATAGAATGCCTGTTATAATTAAAGAGAAATATATTTAAACCTCTAACTCTTATTATCATTATTGAGTCTGATCCTGAAAATATTGCAACAAGCTGGTAGCAGAGGATGGTTAATTGACTCAATAAATACTTAAAGATGTCTAAGAAAGATAGGCCCAACACCAGGGCCTACAGCAAAGAAATAGAAACTGAACAAGAAATAATCAACGAATCCACAAACGCGATTTCGAGAGAATCCGAAGAATACACCACTGAAGAAGAAGAACTAATAAATGAAAATAATGACCAGGAGGAAATCGAAATAGAAAATAACGAACTCAGGTCAGAGATATTAAAACTATTAAAAAGCCAGAAGAATGATGAAAGCCTCATCGCGAATCTCCAAGAAATGCTAAAAAACAGCGGAGCAGCGAGAGAGAAAAACATTGCTAAAGAGAAACCCAAAGACCAAAAAACTGTGAGTGATATGACTACAGAGAAAGTCGTTATGAAAAAGAAAAGATGTGATCCCGCGCGAAATTTTGAATGGCAGCCATCTTGGTTCCAACAAGCCTCCAAAGTGAGCGAAGCAGAGCCAATCAAAATGCTCAGTTCAAAATTTCTGGCGCGAAAAACGTTATCAGACAACGAAAGCGAAAAGGAAGATTCAAACTCTTCAGAAGAACCAGAATCAGAAAGCGAAGACGACTTAACGAAATCCCAAGTAAAGTCAGCAATGAAGACGCTTTTTGCTGCATTTGGGCCAAAATTAAAAATTTCCAAAGCGACAACGAAGAAGCTAGAGAACAAGCCGATACCTCAAGACCTGCACGCTCCCATCCTGACTTCGAGAGCGACGACGCCCGAGCCCAGAGAGCCATGTCGATTCCGCCCTACACCGCAGACCGGATCAAGTACCAACGCACACAAAAGAAAGAAAAGAGCAGTCACCGCCATCAAAACTCCTAAAACCGAGCCAGAAACCGACTCGTCTGAAGAGGAGCGGAGCGAGCGAGCTGCAATGGAGAGAACCTTCCACGACGACGCCAAAGAAGAAATGAGCAACGCGCATGTGCGAAACTACGTAGACGGTCCGGAAAGACTTGAACTGGCCAGAGAACCGCGCAGACTCGTTGCGAGCATCCCCATGCCGTTTTGCAATTTCCTGCACTTGCGAGACCACGGACTACCTCAGGTTGTAAGTAATGGACAAAATAATGTGGGAAATTTACCCAGTGACTTCCCAAAACTTAGAGTTGATGGCATTAATTTGCAAGAATGGTATCAACAGCTCCAGGTTGTCTTTATGAAAGAAAATTTACTATTCTTTATCACTAGTCCTCCAAGAAGACCTTGGACTTTAAAAATAGATTGTTTACATCATAGAGCATTTTTCTTAATAATATCTAGCGTGTCTCCTGCAATGTATCATAGCATCAAACCAAACCTAACTGTTTCAGAAATAATTCAATGCATGTTTAATCTGTTTCACAGCGATAGTGTAGCTACCACTACAAGAATGTCTAAGGATTTCTTTTCTTCCAGAGTAAAACCAGGGGTTTCCATAAGTGAGCATTTGATATCTCTAAACAAAATAAGAGCTGAGCTGCATTTGAGGGGGGAAGTGATTTCAGATCAAACAATGAAAAGTGTTATTATCAATTCACTTGATTCATCATGGGATAGTTTTATGTCACACTTAGACACCATCAATCTAGGATATTTATCCATAGAAAGTCTATCTAACAAATTGATAGCAGAAGACAATTCAAGAAAAAATCGTTCCAGCAATCACACAGAACACAAATCTTTTAGGAAGGTAGCTTCCAGGAAAAATACAATGAAGCTTTTAAATGCCATAATTGTGGGTCCAGGGAACACAATAGAAGAGACTGTCCCAAAATCTCAAAGGAGAGACATAGGTCAGAGTATAGGAGCAAATACAATTATAGACAGTCTTCCACAGATAGACATAAATATAGAAGCCCACCAAATTACAGAGATAGTAGAGGGGGTAGAGAAAATTCAAAAGAGAGAAAATCTGGTTCACTGAATGGACTAAATAAACAAGACAGCACTAAAACACAACAAAACGAGAACAATAATTGGCTTATTGATTCTGGGGCAACCAACCACACCACTAATAACAAAAATATATTGTCTTCATTTACAGAAGATAAATTTGTAATAAAGGTAGCTAATCAAGAAAAGGTTCAAGTATTAGGCAGAGGAAATGTGACCTTGCCTGGCCTAGGAAAAATAGAGGGGGTATTGTTAATTCCAGAAATACCTCATAACATACTAAGTGCCATAAAACTAAGCAGAGATTCTGACATCAATATAGTTTTCTCAAAGGGGAAAGCAACTTTAGAGAAGGACAAAACAAATGTAGGCACTGTGATGATTAAAGGAGGCCTACCCTATCTAATAACAAAAGAAAGATGGTTACATAACATTGATTCAAATATGGAAGATTGTATTGAGGCAGATGATGAAAATGTTAGTAACAGTGACAATGATGAATGTAAAATATCTCATGATCACGCAAATACATACAATGAGAAGAAACCAAGAATAGGTAAACCAATTCATGATGAGTGTGCTCACATCTTGCATAGGAAGTTAGGACATGCAAGTTTTCCTGTAGTACAAAAAATGACTGAACACGCAGAAGGTGTCAAAATAAAAAATTGTGAAAATTATTTGGAATGCTCAGTATGTAAATCCACTAAACTAAAAACTAGTCCCAGACCAAAAAAATCCAACAGATCAACTAACAAAATTTTTGACTTAGTACATATGGACCTAGTTGGTCCATTAACTCCATCAATCACTTATAGAAAACGTTACTTCCTAACAATAGTAGACGATTACAGTCGCTATGGTTTTGTTTACACATTAAAACACAAGGATGAAACCTTTCAGAAATTTAAGGAATTCTACAAACGCATAGAAACACAACATAATATCAGAATAAAACAAATTATGACAGATAGGGGATGTGAATTCATGTCTAAAGAATTCTCCCAATGGTTAAAGGATAGAGGAATGCTACATTTCACGTCTAGTCCATTTTCTGCGTTCCAAAACGGGATTGCAGAGAGAAAGAATTCCACACTACAAACCATGATTAGGTGCACATTAGAGGATGCTGGTTTAGGCAAACAATTTTGGTCAGAGGCCTTACATTATTCAAATTACACTCAAAATAGAACCTGGTCCAGTATTGTGAATAAAACACCATATGAGGTGATGTATAATAGGAAACCCAAATTAGCACACATGCACATATTTGGAGTCACTGCAGACGTACACATACCTAAGCAGTTGAGAAGAAAGGGAGAAAACGTATCCAGAAGATTAAGATTTATGGGATATGAAACTGGCACCAAAGGGTACAGATTCATTGATAATAATAACAAATTTATAGTCTCCAGAACAGCTGTGTTCCATGAACAGGCCAATTGGTCTAAATTACATCTTAATGAAATATTTCCAAATAAATGCAAAGATACAAAATCTTGTGAGGAAGGGACAATAGAAAATCAAAATATCAACAAAAATAAAAACAAAACCAAAACTTGGACAAATAGTCAGCACAAAATAAAGACAGACACATTAACAAAAAAGGAAGCAAGATATTTGCATGATAACCATAGCAAACCCGAAAGAGCTATTAGAAACAATAGAAATCAAGTACCAAATAAATACAGAGATTACATAATGCATATGGATGGTGAACAAATGACACCTAATACATATGAGGAAGTATTAAAACTCCCTCGTGAAGAAAAGGAAAAATGGGAACTAGCTATGAAAAAAGAGATGGAAAGTTTGCAAGGATTAAATGTGTTTACACCTGCGATTGCACCTAAAGATAAAACGATTATAGGTACCAGGTGGATTTATAAAATTAAGAATCTAGAAGGAGGCAATACTCTATACAAAGCTAGATTGGTTGCACAAGGTTATGCACAAAAATATCCGGAGGACTACACTGACACATACTCCCCCACAGTGAGAACAGAGAGTGTTAAAACAGCTCTAGTAGTGGCATCTGCACTCAATCTTGATGTATTTCAATATGACATACAGACTGCGTATTTACACGCAAAACTAGATAAGGAAATATATGTAAGAGCACCACACAGTCAATACACTAATAAGAATGAAATTTGGCTATTGAACAAGAGTCTATACGGATTAAAGCAATCTGGCAAAAGATGGTACGATTGCTTGGTAAAAGTACTTAAGACCATGGATTTCAACGCTACCACTGCTGATAACTGTTTCTTTGTAAAAAAGAGTGATGATCATATTGAATTTGTATTAATTTATGTAGATGATATTTTATATATAGGAAAACACAAGGAGAGAAGAGAAACCTTTGTAAATAAGCTAAACGAACATTTCTCGTTGAAATCTCTAGGTAAAGTAAACAAATACCTTGGTGTACAAATTAACAAAACTAGAAGGGGATTCAAACTTACTCAGAAAGATAAAATCATTGAACTTCTGAACAAATGCAATTTAAACAATGCCAAACCCTGTGACACTCCTATGCAAACTGATTTCCTTAGAAACACTGATGAATCTTCCCCTGAATTCAAGGATAATACATTTTATAAATCAGTCATAGGTTCACTTCTTTATATATCTAATTGGACCAGGCCAGATATTGCATTACCACTCAACTTATTGTCAAGATATGTTAGCAAACCAACAATGTATCATTGGGAAGCAGTCAAAAGAATTCTAAGATATCTGAAAAGTACATTAGACTTTTGCTTAGTATTAGAACCTAGTAATGGTAAAGAACCAAAACTTACATGTTACGCAGATGCGGATTGGGCTGGAGATATATCATGCAGAAAGAGCACTTCTGGTTATATTTTTCTATTAAATGACTGTCCAGTTTACTGGTACACTGGTAAACAAGAACTGGTAGCCACTTCGACCACAGAAGCGGAATATGTTTGTTTGTCCAAAGCTGCAAATAACCTTGTATGGTTTAATGATTTGATTTCAGATGTCTGGAAAAAACCTGCTTTGCCTTTTGTTATGCATGAACATAATAAAGCAGCCATTGAAATATCCAGATCCGATGCCATTGGACAAAGGTCCAGGCATATAGATATAAAATTTAAGCATGTGAGACAATTGTCTCAAGATGGATTTATCAAAGCAGTGCATTGTGATACCTCTGAACAATTAGCTGACATATTGACGAAGCCTTTACCTTCTAAACAGCACAAATATTTAACATCAAAATTATATGTCTTATATTGTCCTGAATCTGAATGTAATTGGTGTTGTATAGCGAACCGGCATTTAGAGGGGGATTTGTGAGATGTAAATGCCTTATTCCCTAATGTGTAAATAATGTATATATGGGACATCGGGGGTTAACTTATTCTTTGGTTCCTAATGTATTCATAATTCACCACTCCCATTCTTGGCTCCACCCCTTGTATATATAAGGAGCCACCTTCACCATTTTCCTGGCTTCTATCTGTGAATATTCAGTGAATATAGAATGCCTGTTATAATTAAAGAGAAATATATTTAAACCTCTAACTCTTATTATCATTATTGAGTCTGATCCTGAAAATATTGCAACACTTCCTTCCCACCCCAATCACATTGCCCGTTAGTTAACTATAGGAGCTAAATGTGGTTTCTTTTTTTAAAAAAAACGATCAGTTGTTCACAGATTAAGATGCTTGATTCTCTTTATACTAAACTCATTATTATAAATAAAGTGCCACATGCACATGTGTTACCACTCCTTGCCTTTTTCCAATGTCTAAAAACAATGCTTCTTTGTTTAATTCTTTCTCTTTTTTTGTTTTTTTTCCTTCTGGAAAACATCCAAGATTCAGTTAATTATTATGTGAACTTTTCTATTGCTCTTTTTAGATGTACTATGTCTCACTATAGATATTATGGATATAGATACTGTGTAGCTATAAAATCGACTTTCAATAAACTATTTCCTATATGCATTTTCAGCAGGTATTAAATATAATACCTTTATATTAGAGACATAATAATTAATCGCTTTAATTGTGTCTTAAAAATCACATCCTCCTCTATTTCCTCCTTTCTCTATTATGTGACACAAATTGGCCAAATTAATGTTGTTCAAAAGTTGGTGATAACATGGAGTCCAATGTGTCCTACTTCAGACACATTGTGTGAAGAAAGGCCTACCTCTCAGGAAAAAGCTCTAATACTGGGAGACATGAAGGAAAGCGAAGAGGATGATCATCTACAAGGTAGATGGTTAAGTTACAATGGCGATGGGTGTGCCATTCAAAGACCTGAAGGACCAGATCATCATGGAGAAAATCCATCTCTCTGGTTGCTGGGAGTGAACAATAACTTAATGGCACCTAATCAGTTGGCTTCAAGCTTGCCTTTCTTTCTACATAAGCCACCCTAGATATTCATTATTATTATTTGCAATACTTCTCATTTGTCATTCAAAAGTCTTTCAAGCTTTTTTTCTACAGATTGTTAATTTCCATGAACTAGCAGAAGGTTGTGGATTTTTTTTTTTTTTGGGGGGTGGGAATGGGAATTAAACTTTTAAAGCCCAGCTCTAGAGAATTTTGTATTTCCACCTTTCATATCCTGTCTCTCAAAATCAGTTTGAAAATAAGCTGTGAGTATCTTCACTGTAGAGCTGAGGTGGGGGGAAAAAAACCCCAGTTGCTATCATATAATAGCCAAAAAAAAAAAAAAAGCCCTCACCTCACTCCATAGAAAGGAGATAGAAATAAAGGAAATACAATAAAAAGAAAAAAGCAGCTTGAGGCCTTGCTGAAAGTAAGGTAAGAGAAGCCTTCCAAGCAGCAAGGAAACAGCCTCCCCCATCCCCCACCTCTGCAGAGCTTCGGCATTAAAAGCTGACATTGTCAGGGTTCCAAGTAACAGACGTAATCAAAACTCTGAGGACTGAGTTCCTCAAACTACAGATTTAAAAAAAAATAAATTATTAGGCATGGCATATTGGCACATCTGGTAAAAACCTGACTCTAAAAGTCCTGTGGTTTTCCCCACCCAAATTAAAAGTTCTCTCCTCCCTTCCACATGTCCATCACATGGTTCAATCAGGTCACAGTCCAAACTTCAGTTGGTTTTAGTCCATGCCTTCCCAATACCTGGTGAGAATGTCCTTGATTCCCAGGAGAAAGAATTTTATTTTGGCTACAAGTCCCCAGCTATCTCTATTCTCCCCTCCTGTTCCCACAGCTCCAACCAGCCCTGCTGTGGCAGCCCTGAAGATGCTCCAAAATGGCTTCAGGGTTGACAGACAGTTCAACTGGCACAGTAGTCTGAAATGCTGTGCCGGTTGAACGCAGGGATGCAGAGGTTCATGCAGGCTAGCCAATTTGAAAGAAGTGGATGAGTGGTCTAAAGCCAAACAAGATGGCAGTTTGTTTTGGCTTGGAAGAGTAGGAATGGGGAGCACTTTGGAGAGAGACGCACGTGGCCTTCATGGTTAACCACCTCCCTAATCTGTAAGGCCCATGTGAATTCAGTTGGATGAAATCTCAAGTTTTGCTATACTTGTTGGATGGCATTGTTCTCAAGTCTAGGAAAGCTAAGAGAAAGAGAGAGATTTTAAGTAAGCAAAATAAATTAAAGTATATTTTGCAATGTTATTCCTTACCAGGTTTGTTCCTGATCTGGAATCAGAGAAACAGCAGGCAGCTATATGAAATTAAAGTTCTTTATTCTTCACCCAAGAGCAATGATGGCAAGATGTTGTGTGGGTGGTGAGGGAGATTCCCCCCTCCTTCTAGTATATTATATACATTACAATCAGCCCCTCCTGCAAAATACCATTCCTTGCCTTGTCACTAATTTCTCATCTCAGCATCATTTCATATAAGGACCTTCTTTCCTTCCTTACCAGGGCCTCTAACCTTTCTGAGAATGTATTTATCTAAGGAGAAGTTACTTTATTTCACTCCAGTGGCTAAACTATCTCTCAAGGAAAAAGGCCAACAAAATCTTAAAACAATAGCAATAGAAATAGCGTTTAGGGCTATATTCCGCCCCATAGAACTTTACAGCACTCTCTGGGCAGTTTACAATGTAATGCATTGTTTGCATATTCCCCCCAACAATCTGGTCCTCATTTTTCGGACCTTGGAAGGATGGAAGGCTGAGTCAACCTTGAGCCCTGTTAAGATCGAATTCCAGGCTGTGGGCAGAGTTTGCCTGCAATACTGCACTTTAATCTGTTATGATATTTTGAGGATCAGACTCAATGATGAATTCAGAAGCAATTTCTTCATTTAAAGGAGAGTTTATTCATAATAGGCATTCTACTTATTCTGTCAGATTTACAGTGAGAAGCAAACGTGAGGTGAATGCTCTCTCTATTTATATCAAAGGGGAGGAGTCAAGGAAGGGGGTGATTACACATGAATACATTAAAGGAGGAGGAATAAATTAACTCTTAATATCCTGTACATATATACATATCTCTTGTTATAGAATAAGGCATTTACTTATGACAAATCCCCCTCTAAATGCCGATTCGACATATGACAATGATTGCATTCGGATTCAGAACTATATAGTACTTGTAATTTTGATGTCAAATATTTGTGTTGTTTAGAAGGTAAAGGTTTAGTTAATATATCAGCTATTTGTTCTGAGGTTTCGCAGTGGATTGCTTTAATGAATCCATCCTGAGATAATTGTCTCACGTGTTTAAATTTGATATCTATATGTCTGGACCTTTGACCAATGGCATCAGATCTTGATATTTCTATAGCTGCCTTATTATCTTCATGTATGACAAATGGTAGTATTGGATTTTTCCAAATATCAGATAATAAATCATTAAACCACACTAAATTATTTGAGGCTTTAGATAAACAGACGTATTCTGCCTCTGTTGTGGAAGTCGCTACTAAATCTTGCTTCCCAGTGTACCAGAATATTGGGCAATCATTTAAAAATAATACATAACCTGAGGTGCTCTTTCTACATTTGATATCACCTGCCCAGTCTGCATCAGCGTAACTGGTGATAATAGGTTCTTTAATATTATTGGGTTCTAAGAGTAGGCAGAAATCTATGCTGTGTTTTAGATATCTTAGTATTCGTTTAACTGCTTCCCAATGATACATAAGTGGCTTACTTACATGTCTAGATAATAAATTAAGTGGCAGAGCTATATCAGGCCTGGTCCAATTAGATATATACAAGAGAGAACCAATAATTGATCTATACAATGTATTGTTCTCGAACTCAGGTGAAGATTCATCCATATTCCTTAGAAAATCAGTCTGCATAGGAGTATCGCAAGGCTTGGCATCTCTTAAATTGCATTTTTCCAGAAGTTCTATAATTTTATCTCTCTGGGATAGTTTGAATCCCTTTCTTGTCTTATTGATTTGAACTCCAAGGTATTTGTTTACCCTTCCTAGCGACTTTAAAGAGAAATGTTCACTTAGCTTGGATACAAATAAGTCTTTCTTTTCTTTATGTTTGCCTATATACAAAATATCATCCACATAGATTAACACAAATTCTAATGATTCACCTTCCTTTCTAACAAAAAAGCAATTGTCTGCAGTTGTGGCTTTGAAATTCATATTTTTAAGCACGCTGACTAGACATTCATACCAACGCTTGCCAGATTGTTTTAATCCGTACAAGCTTTTGTTAAGTAACCAGGTCTCATTTCTATTTGTACATTGGCTATGAGGTGCCTTTACATATATCTCTTTGTCGAGCTTTGCATGTAAGTATGCAGTCTGCACATCATATTGAAAGACATCAAGATTGAGTATAGCCGCTATGACTAAAGCTGTCTTAACACTTTCAGTTCTTACAGTGGGAGAGTATGTGTCAGTGTAATCCTCAGGATATTTTTGAGCATAACCTTGTGCGACTAATCTAGCTTTATATAGTTTATTACCCTCTTCTAGATCTTTGATTTTGAATATCCACCTGGTGCCTATAATTGTCTTGTTCTTAGGGGCAGGGACTGGTGTAAATACACCTAATTCACGCAAGCTGTTCATTTCTTTTGTTATGGCTAATTCCCATTTTTCTCTTTCATCCATGGAAAGTTTTAACACTTCCTCATATGTGTTAGGTGTTGGTGTTTCGTCATTCACACACATTATATAATCCTTATACTTATTAGGTAATTGTTTTCTGTTACACCTTATTGTTCTTATTGGAATGCTCTCATTATCGTGTAGATACCTTGCTTCCTTTTTGGTTAATGAATCTGTTTTTATCCTGGTATGGTTACCTGTCCATGTTTTGTTTTTGTCATCATGTGAGTTATGTTCATGTTTCTGTCTTTCTATTCTGTCTTGTTGTTTAATGTTGGGTTTTGTATTTTGGATTATCTCGTTAAGATGTATCTTAGACCAGTTGGCCTGTTCATGAAACACTGCTGTTCTTGAGACTATGAATTTGTTATTACTGTCAATGAATCTATATCCTTTTGTGCCCGTTTCGTATCCCATGAATCTGAGCCTTCTGGATACATTATCTCCCTTACGTCTTAATTGTTTTGGTATGTGTACGTCTGCTGTAACTCCAAATATGTGCATGTGTGATATTTTTGGTTTCCTATTGTACATTACTTCGTATGGTGTTTTATTTAGGATGTTAGACCAGGTCCTATTTTGGGTATAGTTTGAATATAGTAATGCTTCTGACCAGAATTGTTTTCCTAAACCAGCATCTTCTAATGTACATCTAATCATGGTTTGCAGTGTCGAGTTCTTTCGTTCTGCTGTACCATTCTGAAAAGAAGAAAATGGGCTAGTCGTGAAGTGTAGCATTCCTTTGTCTTTTAACCATTGTGAGAATTCTTTTGACATGAATTCGGATCCCCTATCTGTCATGATTTGTTTTATTTTGATATTGTGTTGTGTTTCTACACGTTTGTAAAATTCTTTGAATTTTTGGAAAGTTTCATCTTTGTGTTTTAAAGTATAAACAAATCCATAACGGCTATAGTCGTCTACAATAGTTAGGAAATATCTTTTTTTGTAAGTGATGGATGGTGTTAATGGACCAACCAGATCCATATGTACCAGATCAAAAATTTGGTTAGAGGTCCTTGTTGCCCTCTTTGGTTTTGGGTTTGTTCTGAGTTTTGAGGATTTACATACTGAGCATTCCAAATAGTTTTTACAATCCTTTATTTTGACGCCATCAGCATGTTCAATCATTTTTTGTATTACAGGGAAACTTGCATGTCCCAATTTTCTATGCAACATGTGTGCGCATTCATCATGAATTGGTTTGCCTATATTGGGCCTTTTGTTATTGTGTGTATCATTAGTGAGTGTGTCTTTGTGGTTACAGTGTGTATTGGGTTCTTCATTGTCATTGTTGTTACTATGTTCACTGTCTATGTTAATGTCGTCATCAGTGTTTGTATTGATGTTATGCAACCATTTATCTTCTGTTACAAGGAAGGGTAGGCCCCCTTCGATAATTACACTATTCAGTTTAGTCCCATCCTTTTCTAGTATTGCTTTTCCCCCAGAGAAGATTATATTTATGTTGAAATCTTGGCTTAATTTCACTGCATTAAGTATGTTATGTGATATTTCTGGTATCAACAATACCCCCTCTACTTTACCTAAACCAGGTATATTTACATCTCCTTTCCCTATGACTTGAACATTTTCTTGATTGGCTACTCTTATCATAAATTTATCATTTGTGAATGAAGACAGTATTTTCTTGTTATTTGTTGTGTGATTAGTCGCCCCTGAATCTATGAGCCAAGTATTGTTTTTTGATTTTTGTGTGATGACATCGTTATGTTTATCTAATCCATTTAATGATCCTGATTTTCTGTCCCTTGAATTATCCCTATCCTTTCTGCGTTCTCTGTAGTTTGGGGAGTCTCTATATCTGTATCTATCAATAGATGATTGCCTGTCTTGATATCTACCCCTATAATCACGGTTTTGTCTTTCCCTATGAAACATGGGGCAATCTCCCTTAGAGTGTTTTCTGGATCCACAATTATAACATTCAATTGTTTTTTGGTGATTCTCTTGGAAGGCTACTCTTTTTGCCTGTCTGTGTTCTGTGTATGCATTGTATCTACTTTTCCTCAAATTATCTTCAGCTATTAACTTATTTGACAGACTTTCTATGGATAAGTATCCTAGATTGATTGAGTCTAAATGTGATATGTAGTTATCCCATGATGAATCTAATGAGTTAAGGATAACGCTTTTCATTGTCTGTTCTGATATTATTTCTCCTCTTAGATGTAATTCTGCTCTGGTTTTGTTTAAGGATATTAAATGTTCACTTATGGTGGTTCCAGATCTTAATTTGGCTGAAAAGAAATCTTTAGACATTCTAGTGGTTGTTGCTACACTTTCACTATGAAATAATTTAAACATGCATTGAATTATTTCCGAAACAGTAAGATTATGCTTAATACTGTAGTACATGGCAGGTGATATGCTAGAAATTATTAAATAGAATGCTCTGTGATGCAGGCAGTCTATTTTTAGAGTCCAAGGTCTTTTGGGAGGATTGGTTATAAAAAATAATAAATTTTCTTTCATAAAGACAATCTGAATTTGTTGACACCACTCCTGTAAATTGATGCCATCAATTCTAAGTTTTGGGAAATCACTAGGTAGATTCCCAATATTACTATTCCCACTACTTACAACTGTGGGTAGTCCATGGTCTTGTAGATGTTGAAAATTGCAGAATGGTGTGGGTATTCTGCTGATGAGCTTGAAAGGTTCTTCTTTTTCATAAAGTTCATTGTAGTTCTCTGTGTTCATCTGCGCATGCGCGTTGGTCATTTCTCTGCTGAAGCCGCTGGGAGAGGTTCTCTTTGCTGTAGCTCCCTCGTAGTGCTCTCCTTCTGATGATTCGGTCTCCGGCTCGATCTTGGGTGTTCTGCTGGCAGCTGTGGTTCGTCTCTTCTCTTTGGAGCTTTCTTGCTTGGGGTATTTTGTTCTTTGGATCGTTTGTGGTGTGGGGGAAATTTCGCAGGGCCCTCTGGGTTCAGGCGTCGTCATCATCGTTGTCCGGATCAAGTCGTGCAGGCTTTGAGGTGTTTGTTTATTTCTTCGTCTCTTTTGTATTTTTGCATTATCGGCTTTTATTGATTCTTTTGAAATTGTTAGACTTGTGCCAAATGTTTTAAATATTTTTCTCATGGGTGTTTCGATTTCTTGTTCGGTGGATGATTCTTCTGTATCTGTTTCTGACTCTTCAGAAGAATAAATATATTTTTTGCTATTTTTTGTGTTTTTTCGCGCCAGAGTTTTTGAATGGTGCATTCTGATTGGTTCAGCTGTGTTCATTTCTGTGGCCGGTTGAAGAGAAGATGGCTGCCTTTCAAAATTTTGAGCGGGACCTCTGGTCTTGCTTCTGGTTATTTTTTCTTTCGTTGTAGGTTCGCTCACCATTTTTGTATTTTCGGGTTTGGCTTTTTCAATTTCTTTTTCTCTCGCTGCTCCGTTTTCTTCCAAGAAGTCTCGGAGTTCCGCGATGAGTGTGTGGTCATCTTTTTTACTTTTTATTAGCCTCAGTATCTCCGATCTGAGGTCTTTGTCTTTTATTTCGTTTTCTTCTTGGTTGTCGGTTTCATCTGCTGTTTCTTCGATGTCTGTGGTGTTATCTTCAGATTCTTTGATTGTTGTATTTATTGGTTCGTCGATCATTTCTTGATCTATTTTTGTTTCTTTATCATTTGCCCTGGTATTGGGTCTTTCTTTTTTATTCTTGAGGTTTTCTTTCTTAGGCATGTTGGATTTTATTGAGTCAGTTCAACCATCGACTGCTACCAGTTTGTTATGATATTTTGAGGATCAGACTCAATGATGAATTCAGAAGCAATTTCTTCATTTAAAGGAGAGTTTATTCATAATAGGCATTCTACTTATTCTGTCATATTTACAGTGAGAAGCAAACGTTAGGTGAATGCTCTCTCTATTTATATCAAAGGGGAGGAGTCAAGGAAGGGGGTGATTACACATGAATACATTAAAGGAGGAGGAATAAATTAACTCTTAATATCCTGTACATATATACATATCTCTTGTTATAGAATAAGGCATTTACTTATGACATAATCACTGCGCTACCTTTCCTCAAAACAAAGAATGAGACATGGTTTCGGAGTATCAATAAAGCTGTAAATACTGTAATACAATACCAAATATGTTTTATCAAATTTTCTAACATCTACAGTATATGTATTAACCAAGGAATCACAAGAATCCTATTCACTTTCTGATGACATAAAATTGTCCTCTGAAATTGCATAAATTCACTAAACTTTTATTTGTAACAGATAAAAATGTTCTGATACAGTGATGCCTGCACCACAGCTTAAATATCTAATACTTTTTAATTTAAAATGGTCAGAGACACAGTTAGATTTAGGACAATTTGAATATTTTTTTCAGCAAGTTCACAAATAGTTTTCGAAATGGGTACAAATAGCCTTCTCTCTAGGTGTCCCTAGACTATTGTAACATACTCATTTCGGTATATGGCAGAAATGTTTCCATTATCCTGTTTTTGATGCAATCTAGTCTTGTTCTAGAATAGCAAATGGATGAAAAGACTCAAGATCTGTCTTTTGCATTACAGGGCTATAAATGCAATTAGTGAAGAAATTCTGTCAGCAGAGATTATTTTAATGGATGGCTAGTGCTACTGTAAATGAAGCCTTCACCATCTGTTCATCTCAATTATAAACAAAAAACAGAAGATTTTGCAAAAAGCTTCTCAGAATACAAAAATCATAATCTTTGTTGTTTTCTATGGATCTCTCCTTCCTTACCTCCACCCAATCCTAAAAGGTAAAATTATAGGAGATGGTTATTTGATTTACAGAGAGTTAGATTAATTGGTTTTAGGTTACTGTGAACTTAATGGAAAAGTAACTCTGAAACTTAAATTGATATTAAACATTGATTACAGTAAGAAAGACTGTAAACAAACTCAATGTGAATCTAACCTAAGAGCTACATCCAATGTTAATGACCAGTCTTCTCATTTGGCAGAATGCCCTTCCTCAGATCCCTCTAAGTCTACGCAAAGTATCTTTTGACTTCTCAGAGAAGATTGGGAACAAGTGGAGAATTGAGGGATACATAAGAGCCACTGTAGAGGATATGACTCCCGGCACAGTGATAATGATTCAACCCAGACTCTACTCGTATATCATAATCAATCAGCACCATTTTTTAAAAAAGTGGAATGAAAAATAAATTGATTTTAGAATTGAGAAGAAATGGAAAGACTATGAAAATCTTGATTTTATCAGTTTTACAAATACTAATACTTAAATTATATGTAAGTGGTCACGATAGGTTATGGTTCCATTTAGCAAATGCACTTTGCTGAATACACTGGAATCTTGAGATATCATGTAAAATTTCTTGTTTAGTCAATTGCCTATATACATAATTATATTTGTTTATTTTTATACTGCCTTTACGGGATGCAGTGGCTCAGTGGCTAAGACGCTGAGCTTGTCAATCGAAAAGTCGGCAGTTCAGCGGTTTGAATCCCTAGTGCTACGTAACAGGGTGAGCTCCCGTTACTTGTCCCAGCTTCTGCCAATCTAGCAGTTCGAAAGCACGTAAAAAATGCAAGTAGAAAAATAGGGACCACCTTTGGTGGGAAGGTAACAGCATTCCATGCGCCTTTGGCATTTAGTCATGCCAGCCACATGACCACGGAGACGTCTTTGGACAGCGCTGGCTCTTCGGCTTTGAAACGGAGATGAGCACCGTCCCCTAGAATTGGGAATGACTAGCACATATGTGTGAGGGAAACCTTTACCTTTACCTTTACTGCCTTTATTATTTTTATAAACAATTTAACAAACATATCTAATACTTTGCTCCTCCTTTCCCCCCACAATGTCAAACTGTGAGAGAGTCGCTAATCCAAAGTAATCCATTCAGTTTTCATGCCTGTGGTGGGATTAGAACTCACAGTCTCCCTGCTTCTAGGCATGGTGCCTTATCTGCTATACCAAAGGTGTCAAACTCAAGGCTCGGGGGCTGGATCTGGCCTGCAGAGTGCTTAGATCTGGCCCCTGGGGCCGTCCTGGAAACAGCAAAAGACCGGCCCACAGTGCCTCTACCAGCGAAAACAGAGCTTGGGAGGACTGCCCGTGGCCCTTGCAAGCTCCATTTTCACTGGCAGAGGGTTGCAGGAGGCTGTCCCAGCCAAAAACGGAGCTCGGGAGCCCATTTTCGCTGGCAGAGCGCTCGGGCCACCACAGGCGCCCCCGACACGAGTGACGTCAAGCTGGCCACGCACACCCTGCCCACACCCACCCTGGCCTCCTGAGGTCAAATACAACCCTGATGCGGCCCTCAATGAAATCGAGTTTGACACCCCTGCACTAGACCAAACTGGCTCAGCAGAGGTTGATCTTTAAGATGGTATGATTTGCAATATATAGGTACATGTGTCCATGTGCATGTGTGGAATTAGATAGTGTAGATAGAGTCAATAGATAACTCTGCTGAGGCAGGAATCTCTGATTCTCATGCCAGTGGAAGCTTCTATAAATAAAGGACAGATGGTGTAAACCTTCAAGGCTAGGAAATGAGCAGCTACACAGCTGTTGACTTGAAAAAGAAGGAGGAAAGGAGAGCTCAGGATTTAAACCTGGGGATTAACGTAAATAGAGGCCAGGATTCCTGGGTGAAGCTAGGCAGAAAATCTTTTGTAGGTTTCATTGTCAATGGAGAGGTAAGAGATGGAACGTGTATTATGATTTCATGATGCAGCTCTACTGATTAACATACCTGAGTGGGTAACATAGTGATGCAAGTACAAAAAGGACAGGTTTTGTGCTGTGCTATCGCAACGTATATTTTATCATTTTGGAGTCAGTGTTGGAAGGGACCTTGGAAGTCTTCTAGTCCAACCCCCTGTTCAAACAGGAGACCCTACACCCATGATGGCAAACCTATGGCACGCATGCCAGAGGTGGCACATAGCACCCTCTCTGATGGCACGCGAGCCGTTGCCTCAGTTCAGCTCCACTGCGCACCTCCCACCAGCCAGCTGGTTTTTGGGTCTCTGCCACACATGCGCGGGGGGGGCACATGCACATTGCATTTTGGGGGTTTGGACGCTTTGGGCACTTGGTCCAGAAAAAGTTAGCCATCACTGCCCTACACCATTCCAGACAAATGGCTGTCCACTCTTTTCTTAAAAGATTCCAGTGATGGGGCACCCACAAATTCTGAAGGAAAGCCGTTTTACTGGTTAATTGTTCTCATTGTCAGGAAATTTCTCCTTAGGTCTAGGTTGTTTCTCTCCTTGATTGGTTTCCATCCATTGTTTTTTTGTCATGTCTTCTGGTGCTTTGGAAAATAGGTTGACCCCCTCTTCTTTGTGGCAGCCTGTCAAATATTGGAACACTGCTATCATGTCATCCTTACTCTTGCTTTTCACTAAGGTAGACATACCCAATTCCTGCAACCATTCTTCATACGGTGGCACAGTGGTTAGAGTGCAGTATTGCAGGATACTTCTGCTGACTGCTGTCTGACTGCAATTTGGCAGTTCAAATCTCATCAGGCTCAAGGTTGACTCAGCCTTCCATCATTCTGAGCTGGGTAAAATGAGGACCCAAATTGTTGGGGGCAATATGATGACTCTCTAAAACTGCTTAGAGAGGGCTGTAAAGCACTGTAAAACAGTATATAAGTCTAAATTCTATTGATAGAGATAAGAGATAGAATTCTTTATTGGCCAAGTGTGATTGGACACACAAGGAATTTGTCTTTGGTGCATATGCTCTCATAAAAGAAAAACAATATATTCATAAAGAATCATAAGATACAACTTAGTGATAGTCATAGGTTACTAATAAGAAATCTATTCGTACTAGGAAACAAATAAAACAATATAAATTGTAGAGATACAAGCAAAAAGATTATAGACATAAGCAGGAGAGATAGGTAATAGGAAGGATGAGAAGAAGGATAGTAATACAATCTTAGTAAATAATTTGCCAGTGTTGTAGGGGAATTAGTTGTTTAGCAGAGTGATGGCATTCGGGAAAAAAACTGTCCTTGTGTCTAGTTGTTCTGGTGTGCAGTGTCCTATAGCGTTGTTTTGAGGGTAGAAGTTGAAACAATTTATGTCCAGGATGTGAAGGGTCTGTAGATATTTTCACAGCTTTCTTTTTGACTTGTGCAGTATACAGGTCCTCAATGGAAGGCAGGTTGGTAGCAATTGTTTTTTCTGCAGTTCTAATTATCCGTGTTTGTCTTGTTGGGTTGCAGAGCCAAACCAGACAGTTATAGAGGTGCAGATGACAGACTCAATAATTCCTCTGTAGAACTGAATCAGCAGCTCCTTGAGCAGTTTGAGCTTTCTGAGTTGGCGCAGAAAGAACATTTTTGGTTGTGCTTTTTTGATGACATTTTTAATGTTAGGTGTCCATTTTAAATCTTGAGGTATGATAGAACCTAGAAACTTGAAGGTCTCTACTGTTGATACTGTGTTGTCTAGTATTGTAAGAGTTGGTCGTATAGGAGGGCTTCTCCTAAAATCTACCACCATTTCTACTGTTTTGAGTGTGTTTAGTTCAATGTTTTCACCTCCAGGCCCCTAACCATCTTTGTTGCTCATTTCTGCACTGTTTCTAACTATGAGTTGTCATGGTTAGGAATAGAGGTTTAGGTGTATATGAATGTATGGCTTCCTGATTCTTTGTTAAGAAATCTACTTATCTAACCTTGCATCTGCTTGGGAACGCAGAGCAGAGGGAGAATCTAACTGCCCTACCAGCTATGAAACTTTGACAATATATCCCAGGACACAAGAACATAACACACACATTTTGGAATACCTGTTTTACAGTACAAGGCGTGAACCCCTTTAAAGTACAGGAATCATCCAGTTCTGGTTGAGGCTGAAGAAACATATCCTCTGCCATTTTTGACATCAAGAAATGCATCATAAATAATTAATATTGTCAGTTTTCACTGGGGAAATGCATGTGGAATTACACAAGGCCATTTTAATATAACAATATCAAATATTAAAATACTGGAAGCATTTTATAATAAATAGCAGTTTTTTTCTTGATTGCAGCTGATTACGTTATACAGCTTGTTCTATTGGTGTCACAAAGGTGATTTAATAGCTCCTATAACTCGTCTCAACAGCTGACCTTTTCCCCTCACTGATGAAGTCTATTCAAAATTTGGTGGCCTTTTGCTCCTTTCAGGATCTTCTATTTTCTGAACTATTTTGATCATGAATATATTTATCAAAAGGTATTTTTTTTTACAAAGTCCACAAAGACTTTGGTGATTTCTTTAAAATACGTTATTTCAGTAAAGTACAAAAAAGAGCCATCTTTTGGTGTCTTGGGAGGGGGAGGGGGCTCATATTATTTGTGAATTTTGCTTACCTGATGCCAGCATGTTGTTAATTAATATGAGAATACGCTCATCAGAGATCTGAGCATCTGCGTGAAGAAACACTAGTGACAGTTCTTCATGCCAACTTTAAAGTAATGGTTCTTCCTGCCAACTTCACTCTGTAGAAGAAAAGGATGTTTAGATGAGTGATAAAATATGCAAAGAGAACAATATTGCCAGCACATAAAGCTCATGAAAGGGAAGATGAAAGATTCAACTCCAATTATCTGAAGAGGAAATTATCCGCTTGCACAACTTAGTGGCAACCACAGTTATTTCACTAGTTTGATAGTCATCACATTCAGCTTTCTTTGAGATGCGTGAAGCTGCCCGTTGATTTCATGATTTCTTTTTGTGGAAGAAGAGATCATAGTAGCAGATTTAGGGCAATGTATACTCTTTGAGTGCATTCCTCACCCAGGTGCAAACTTTTCTGAACTTACAGCCACACAAGTGGGCAATGTGAGGCTGCTCACAGTCTCACATTGATAAGGAAGCTAACCATTTTCAAGACCATCAATGAATGTAGACTGGACCCCCTTCAAAAAATAAATTGTTTAAAAATAAAGAGCACGAGAACATGGATTTGTAACACTAACTGCCTTGATTTGCCTATGTAAAGGATTCCCATTTGAGAGTAAAACACTCACTGGTATCTTTGCATTGTTATCTTATTTTTTTATTCTAATAAACAAATAAATCCAAAAGCTTATAAGTCTTCAGAAAGGTTTGTGCCTTGAACTAATTATTTCCAGTTCGGGTTCCTGCCAAAGAACTGTGCGTGTAAGAACTGCATTCTGAAAAGCAGAACAGAACAAGTCAAAAGAGTAGCTTAATTTACATTAAACGAATAAATTGCAGTGTCTTTAATATTCCTCCTTTCTGAGTAAGAGACCGGAGACCTATTTTCTTAAAAAAATTTGCAAACTTTTTTGGTCTGTTTTTTTTTAAAGGGTATGGGAGGACTACCGAGTAATTTCAAGGGCAACATCTGTGTCTTAAGCCTGGTTGAAATGCTTTTGTCTCCTTTAGTCACCCTTGAACATAAATAGTCCTGCCCCCTTTGATGACATCACAGGTCAGGTCCCTCCCCGCTGCAGTACTGAATGGTCCATTGAAACAAACAAACAAAGGAAACGGCAGTGTGCGTTGTTGGCTTGCAGCACATATCCAAGACAGAACGCTCTTACTTAAACCAATATCTGCTAGTTAAAATCCACAATAATGGGCAAAACGTAAAACTAGGTGAAAAGAAGAGGTTCCAGCATGAGTGTATGAGCCTGGAGTAAGAGGACTGGCTGTAGAATAGCTTTGCATTTACAGGCAGCATAGCAAGAAGAAAAAGAATATTCTAGAAGTTAGCATGGAATTAATCCTTTGAAGAAATTCAGAGCCTTCCAGAGAAAAACATTGTCTGAAGGAGTGAAGAAATACATGGGCTGAATTATCACATTAATTCCCACTTACATTACATTTTCTGTTAGCCTTACAAACATAGTAATTGTTTTGAATAGGATGATCAGTTTTTCCCAAAGTAAAAGCCAGGGCACATTATTCTGTATCACTTTGCATATCTACTAATCGATAATTCAATTTACTAGGAAACCAATTACAAAACACCAAGACCTTGAAATGCTTAGAGTTGCAAGATGGTTAAGAGTCTAGTAAATCCACCCCTACCCCCCAAAAAAAAATCACAAAAAGATTGGGAAATATTACTCTGACAAGTATTTTTCTGTTGATTGAAGTTTTAAAGAATATTTTTATTTCACAAAGTAGAATTCAGCATGAGTGGTGTGGTGTAGTATCAATAGCAATAGCACTTAGACTTATTTATCGCTTCTTAATGCTTTTACAGTCCTCTCTAAGCAATTTACAGAGTCAGCATTTTGCCCCCAACAATCTGGGTCCTCATTTTACCCACCTCGGAAGGATGGAAGGCTGAGTCAACCTTGAGCTGGTGAGATTTGAACTGCTGAACTGCAGCTAGCAGTCAGCTGAAATAGCTTGCAGTACTGTACTCTAACCACTGCGCCACCTCAGCTAGTGAAGATGCTTGCCTCTCACTTGGAAGATTGAGAGTTCAATCCTAGTTGGTGGCAGATGTTTCCTCCTAGGGTGCAAAGAAAATATATATGCTGTGAACTCCACGTGGCATCAGGAAGGGCATCTGGCCAGTAAATGCTTAGCTCCATCTAGTCATCCTGATTCTATTCCGAATTAAGGGTCGTAAAAAGGGAGGGTTTTTTATTATAGAATTCAACATAACCATGATTACAGTTGACCCTTAACTTTAGAATTGCCACTCTCACTTGTTTTTTTTCATCTGTCCAAACTAGGTGCGTTCACACCAGGTCTATACACAGCTATTGTACTAGGAGGCTAATGTTTGTAAAGGTAAAATGCCTGTAATGAGTGAAAGTTTCTAAGCTGTTGCTCATTGTTGGATTTTATTTTTCCAGTTCCATTCAGCAATTAAATCTATCCATTTTTTAATACTTTAATGGAAAGTAAAAGTCCCTATGTAACTCCCCCCACCCCAAGTCAGGTCACTCATCAATGCCAGACATCTCTGCTCTACCAGCAACCTCAAAGAAACCACTTAAACCTTTTCCACCCGCATTGACACTTGGGCTGCCATGGATTAAGCCCATCTCTCCAAGAGGTCAGTCTTCTACATTTATTTACACAGGAATGAAACAGAAATGAATTCCAATATTTTGACCTTTCTTCCTTAATAGTATTTACTTTACTTTACTTTACTTTATTCAAATTTCTATACCGCCCTTCTCCTTTCGGACTCAGGGCGGTGAACAGCCAAGATAAAAACATCTATACAAAACATCACAGTTAAAAAATAAAGTTAAAATAATTTATAAATTTGGCCCATAATTTAAAACTTGTCAATTAAAATCAATATTAAAATTTTAAAACTAACCCTAAAATCAAGACAGACCGGCTAACTGGAAAAAATGAGTTTTTAGAGCCCGACGAAATTTGAAGCAATGATGTATTTATTAGCTTTATATCCCACCTTCCATTCAGGTGCTTGAGACGGCATATTATAACGCTTCTCATACTTTTCCTTAGAACCGATAAAACCCTGTGAGGTAGATGGCCTGAGAGAGGACGACAGGCCCTAAAGCAGGGGTGTCAAACCCGATTTTATTGAGGGCCACATCTGGATTGTGTATGATCTCAGGGGGCCAGGGTGGGTGTGGCCAGGGCAGGTGTGGCCAGCTTGACATCACTCATGTTGGGATCTCCTGTGGCGGTTCGAGCGCTCTGCCGGCAAAAACAGGCTCCTGAGCTCCATTTTCAGCTGTGACAGACTCCTGCAACCCTCTGCCAGTGTAAACAGAGCTCAGGAGAACTGCACACAGCCCTCATGAGCTCCGTTTTCAGCCTGCGATGGCCTCCTGCAACCCTCTGCCAGGGAAAACAGAGCTGAGCTCCGTTTTAGCTGGCACAGGCATCGTGGGCAAGTCCTTTGCTGTTTCAAGGGCGGCCATGTGGGCCAGATCTAAACACCCGTGGGCTGCATCTGGCCCATGGGCCTTGAGTTTGACACCCCTGCCCTAAAGTAACTAGAAAGGAAAGAATTACTGCAAATATCAACTTTCCTATCAGAAGGATCATTTGGCACATATATATAATCTGTTGTTCATACTGATTTTCAGATCATCCATAGCAAAAGATGTGAGTATATTAGCAATCTGAGCATCTGTCACCAGAACTTTTTGTCATAGAGTTTTCTGTCCAGTCCATTGACCAAAAGCTGTGATTGTGCATTATAAAATGGTAAAAAAAAAAAATTAAGACTTTGCACAGATGAGTCAAAAAAGATTTTGATAGATTGAAGATGGTGCTGATTTGCACACAACTCACATAAAAAGGGGCAGGATTCAATCACACAGGTGCTATCTTGACTTTTTTTAAAAACATCTCCTAGACAAAGGTACGTAAATGTCCTTCAGGTGTAGCCCTTCTTCATTCACTTTCTCCAGTTTCTTTTACAAATATATTTGCCACACTTTTAACTTCCACGATGTGCGATTTTCTGTTTGAATGGAGTCAGCAATGTCCAGCTTGCAGCCATGAAAAATGAGGCTATTGCAGCGTTTGCAATGTTCTTTTTGTCTCTCCTCTTACTCAAAAAAGGAAAGACTTTTGTAGAGCATTGGTGAATTTTATGAATGCTTAACAGGCATTTCTTTCCTTAGCAATTATTTTGATGGCACTGGAGAGGATTTTGGTCATGGAGTACTAGATAAAATTTACATTTTTTTAAAAAAAGTTATAGCAACATACCAGTTCAATTTATTTTTGATTAGGATTTAATTTTTAAAACTATTGTGTCCCAGACGGGCGGCCCAGATGGGCATCTCCTCAGCTCGCATTTATATTTGAATTATCTTGTTTACACCAGTTCTTAATACTAAAAACTAAATTCCAAAGAATTAGCTATTCATAAGTCGCGGTGCACAGTATTGTGTATTCCAATAAATATTTCTGCATTAGAATCAAGCATAAGTCCTACAAAGTCAGTTCCACTGTGAATATCTCCTGTTTAGGTATAAATAAAATGTATGGAAGTCCCAGAAGAAAACAATTTGCATTCATCTTGAAAGGCCTGAGAGAAGTTCTCAGTGGCCTCTTCAAGTACTACTTTTTATTCAACCGTATGTCTATGCTACCTGATCGACACACTTTGAAAAATTACTATACATGAACCTATTGGCAAAACTGACTAAAAGATTATTAATATACAGTAATTATACAGATAACTTGTAAACTTTCCAGAATCACTTTATAGGAGAGATGGGTGGCAAAATAAATAAATATTTAATATTTATTAAATAATATTAATTTAATAATAAACATCTGCCTAGCTTCCCACATTTGATATGTACGCTGCCCAAAGTCAAATAATATGCAAATCTGTTCTAGTTTAGGAAAATGGACTGCTATCATTCAAAAGACCTTTCCAATTGATTGTTGATGTTATTTTGTAGGAAAGTGTTCGTTGCATTCTCTGACATTCACAGAAAAATCAAGTGAAATGAAAGAACCCAGCTCACGCAGTAGTAAAACTACCCTTGGAGATGATCAGAAAATTAACCTGTACGTGGATGGCATCTACTCACAAAACCTGGAAAGGGATAATTGCTTATTTGCATAGATTTTTAGCTATTTAGATTTTTTGCATTTTTAACATTGCATAAATATGCTAAGGAAGAAGTAAAACAATTCTGACTTAAAATGGCCTTTTCTCTAGCTACACTTGAGGAGTTTTTGATCGTTGTGAAAACGCTACCAACTCTGCTATGAAGATGAGTTTTGATAATGCACAGTGATAATAGTGCTGTTTTAAGTTCACAAAATCTGTGAAAGGTAAGAGTCCAAAGGAAAGAAAAAATATAATGGCAATTTATAAATATTGGAATATTTAGTCAATTTCACCAGCGTGAGGGGCTCTTATTTTTCTATAACTATGGAAACTTCTTCAAAAGAACATAAACAGTCAAGGAGAAAATATCTAAATTGTACAAACCCCAATCCCAAATGAAGTATTATATGTGACCAAGACCAGAAATAATGTATGAATCTTTCCTGACCTAACAGAAATCATACTATAATGATGATTGCTTTTATCACGATATTTATAACAGCATCCTGGTGAGCTCGGCTGATCTCACACAACTGAGTGGAATTGATTAGGTTGGTTCTCAGACAGGAAACCACCAGTAAATTTCTTACTGTAAATGAGACAAGGAAGTAAAAACAAACATCTTCGTAAAAGGCAACACAACACAAACTAGAAACGGTTAAACAATTACCATCTTTAGATGTGGTTGTCAACAGGCAAAAAGATGGAAGCCTAGGAACCACGATTTATCGTAAGGTCACCAAGGCCACTCCGTGCATTCTTAGTTTCAACAATAAACATCCATTGTCACATAAAAAGAGCTGGTCAGAACACTATATGGCAGAGTGAAAAAACCCACTGTATTACCCAGCAATCTAAACAACTGGAGAGAAGGTACCTACATGAACAATTCAAGCAGAATGGGTATTCACCAGCATTTATTACAAGAGAAAGAAAAATAGAAGGTAAAAGACCAACTGTGTTGCACGCCCTGCCATACATCAAAAACATTTCAGAAGCAATAGAACGCAGCTTGTTTCATGCATTATTGCATTAAGATGCCATCACACTAAAAACTTAGGTCTACAATTTATAGCTCCGCATGGATCATTCTGGCCCATTTACCAACAATAATCCCAGCTATTTGTTGGACATGATGTCTCGGTAATTAAAGACGTTGAGCTTGTCAGCTGGAAAGCTGACAGCCTAGGTTCAAGACCTGAGCATTGCACAACGGGGTGAGCTCCTGTTACTTGTCGCAGCTCCTGCCCACCTAGCAGTTTGAAAGCATGCAAATGTGAGTAGATAAATAGGTACCATAGATAATAGATAAATAGGTGGGAAGGTAACGGGATTCTGTGCATCTCAGTGTATAGTCATGCTGGTCATATGATGACAGAAAAGTCTTCATACAACAATGCCTCCCTCAGCTAAGAAATGGAGATAAACATTGCCGCCTAGAGTCAGACACAACCAAATAGGGGAAATTTTTATCTTGATCTTACTTGTGGTACACAGAGTTAAGATTACCAATTCTAGACTGAAAATAAACAATCTTAAAATAGCAGGAAAAAATATATGGATGAGAACAAATTCTCATTTGTTTCTGCCGTTTACTGAGTATAGGAATTTTTCCAGCCTAGATCTACTCACTCTTTAGAGTAGATATTTTGAATAAATATGCCGGAGGAAAAAAATAGGAATACTTCTTACTTTTGTAAGAAGAAACTTTCCAGGAGAAAATAACATATGCTAATAAATGAAGAGGAATCTAGAATCTAAACCTTTGTACCAAAATAGTATAGTATACCTTTTATGGAGGATGATTTGGGACACTACTTATAGCTGAGAAGAGCAGTAAGGAACAAAAACGTTTTCCTCTTCTGATTCCAATCAAGAGCACTTATAAGGGCGAAACTGTATGCCCTTGTGGGTTTGAGGAAGTTTGCTAATTTTAGTTGATTAACTTAGTTTCCGCTTGACTGTCAATTATCTATGGAGATACTGATTCTTGATCCATTGTGGATTTTATTGATGTTTTAAGGGAAGATTGAAACCGTACAAAGAATAAAATATATTTGGATGTAAAACTTCTCACACATGTTTATTAGAATTGATTCTTAATTTAATGGGATTTCCCCTTAACTACATGTGTACAGACTTATGTTTCATTCATGCTGATTCTCTATAGATTTTATTATGTTAGTTGATGAGTAAATTAATAATATAATAAACGCATAACATGTCAACAAATATGTGCCTCTTAAAGGCTACTGAAGGAAAGGCATTTCTCCTCAATTATACTGTTTCCATTTTTATATTTAAATTGTGTGAAGAAAAGATCATGGTAAATGTGGAATAGTGGGAACTTATCCATCTGTGCAATCTGCAAGCAGTTTGCCCTTCAATGACCCACCATCAATTAATGGAGGGAAAAATCTAACCTGCTATTAGAGCTTTCACTAATTAATCTATCTATTAAATTAATTAAAAGTTGGTAGACCTACAATCAACCTCTTTGGAACCATGGACTATAAAAACACAAGTTGTGATTTTTAATACTTTCATAATTTTGAACTTAGAGCAACTTTGCAATTTACCTTAAAAAGGTAATAACTTCAAAACAGATGGATAAAGAAGGCAGTTAGAAAAACAGTCTCAGAATTCATGAACTCCAGAGATGAAATCTTAGCTCTGTTCACCAATTGGGCTAGGCCACAAACCAGGGGCAAGCAACATTTGAGGGTTTGGAAGTTAGAACTCATCCTTGTGTCCCCTGAGGGCAGAGACCACCTTGAAGACTTGAGAACATTTTTGGCCCATTTGCAGGGAGAATTTGGGGGTTCAAAGGTGGAGATAGGAAAAAGAAGTTTCTCAAAAACAAGCCACTTCCACTGCCATCCATATCTCCTCTCCCAATGCTCTTTGGAAGACTATTTTTTGAAAGTTTTAAAGATGGAAGCCCAGTGGATAATTGTTACCAGCCTATTGTTAAAGTCACCTAAAACAAAGTAGGGCTAAACCTGTGCTTGGCCAAACTGATTGTTGTTTGAACAACCACCATCCCACCCACCCCTCAAATTACCACTAGATAGCAATAGCACCTAGACTTATATATCACTTCATAGTGCTTTACAGCACTCTCTAAGCGGTTTAGAGAGTCAGCTTATTGCCCTCAACAATCTGGGTCCTCATTTGACCAACCTTGGAAGGATGGAAGGCTGACTCAACCTTCAGTTGATCAGGATTGAACTGCTGGCAGTCAACAGAATTAGCCTGCAATCCTGCATTGTAACCACTGCACCACCACGGCAGTATAGAGACTATATACAGAAAACTATAGCTCTTTGTAGGCATCTAATGGTTGTCTGGATTTCTGCAGCCCAGTTATGTGGTCTTCTTGCCCCTGAATAAATTATGAGTTATAGATGATACAGACTAGACTTGCACATCACAAAAAGACAAAACCAAGCCAACCACTGTCTGGTTTAATGCAGTGTTTGAAATTGTTTGTCTATCCACAGGCTAGGGGTGAAATCTACTTACCTTCCCAACTGGTTCGGAAGTGCATGCGCCGCTGGCTTTCTATAGGTTTTTGGTACAGTATAAAGCACCGATACACAGTTTTAAACTCAAAATGTGTAGAATATTTAGCCTTTAGGATATTTAAAGGATCACCTTTAAACATTGTTCTGCTCAGGGGATTAGAACCTCATGGGTGCCATTTTCATCAAAAAGCACCTCATTAAAAAAAAAAAGAAAAGAAAAAGGTAGTTGTCTAATACTATAAAATCTCATCCTTTAGGAAGCGTGCTTCATATCAATACTTACCAGTTTGAAAATAGTAAAAGCATTTCTATTCTGTCAGCTCATTTAATTAAAGGTGTTCCCAAATAAGTTTTCTTAACTGGAGGGAATCCTTGGCTTTAGAGACAGGTTAGATCCGTGATGGCGGACCTGTGGCATGTATGCCAAAGGTGGCATACAGAGCCTTCTCTGCGGGCACGCCAGCCATCACCCCAGCCCAGCTCCACTGCACATGCATTTTGGGGGTTCGTGGATGCGCGCCACACCATGCCCCGTTTTGAGCCTGGAAGGCCTCCTGCACCAACCTGGAAGCTAAAATGGGGTGCAGAGGAGGGCAGGACGAATGCATGGGGGGCAGAGACACATGCGTGGGAGACATGTGCGCACGTGTGGGGAACATGTGTACATGGAGCAGATTGTGTGCATACGTTAGGGCAGGGCGCATGCACGGGGAACTCACATTGCATTTTGCAGATTCGGGCACATGCATGTGCATTCATGTGCGCATGCGCACGCTTTGGGCACTTAGCACCAAAAAGGTTAAACATCACTGGGTTAGATGAAAGAACATGGGTAATTAATGGATGGAACTTACTGCCATAACATTTTGAGATGAACATTATCTGAAGCCTTTTAAAAAAAAACCACATTTCTATAGGCTGGATCTTTCAATAAAGTTTCATCATAACAAGTGATAAAAGTTAGATGTCTTCCTGCTATGTTGGTGGGTGGAATGGGAAGCAGAATTCAGTCCAGATGGTGTTCTAGTTGGAAGGAGGGAGCTGGCTCTGTTCTTGGTCATAGAACTCTTCAATATCTTCATAAATGATTTGGATGAGGGAATAGAAGGGAAACTCATCAAATTTGCAGATGACACTAAACTGGCAGGAATAGCCAACACCCCAGAAGACAAGCTCAGGGTCCAAAAAGGTCCCTGTAGACTTGAACAATGGGCCCTATCCAACAATATGAAGTGTAATGTGGAGAAAAGCAAGGTTTTACACTTAGGCAGTCCTAATGGATGACCACTTAAATATGAGTCAGCAGTGTGCGACAGCAGCCAAAAAGCAAATACAATCCTGGGTTATATAAACAGAGGCATAGAATCAAAATCACGTGAAGTATTAGTACCGCTTTATAAAGCCTTAGTAAGGCCATACCTGGAATACTGCACCCAGTTTTGGTCATCACATTACAAAAAATATGTTGAGACTTTGGAAAAAGTGCAAAGAAGAGCAATTAAGATGATTACAGGCCTGGAGACTAAAACATATGAATAACGGTTGCAGGATTTGGGTTTGGCTAGTCTAGAGAAAAGAAGGACTGGGGTAACATAATAACAGTATTCCAGTATTTGAGAGGTTGCCACAAAGAACAGGGGGTCAACTTATTTACAAAGCACCAGAGGACAAGAAACAATGGATGGAAAGTAATCAAGGAAAGAAGCAACCTGGAACTAAGGAGAAACTTCCTAACAGTGAGGACAATTAACCAGTAGAACAGCTTCCCTTCAGAAGTTGTAGATGCTTCATCACTGGAGGTTTTTAAGAAGAGACTGGACAGTCACTTGTCTGAAATGGTATAGGGTCTCCTGCTTGAGCAGGGGGTTGGACTAGAAGACCTCCAAGGTCCCTTCCAGCATATTCTGATTGATTGATTGATTGATTGATTGAACTTAAGCTCTATGTTTCTTGTCTTTAACAGCTGATCCCATTCTTTTCATGCTGTTGATAGTAGCCAGTTCACTGTACTACATAGACAATAGGCTCAGCTACTCAAGAAAACAGAAGAATGAAATCAAAGTCATTATTATAATTGCATGTGAACCAGAAAAAGATTTCATAGGTTTCAGGCAAAAACTCATATAGGAGCTTGAAATTGGGACCTTCTACAGTCCCACACCAAGTCACGAAGGGCTCTGTAACATGCAGAAGAATCAACTTTTCCTGTGGAGGTTGTTGTTTTTTTATATTTTTTTACACAGAACTGTTATTCTGAGATATTTTTATTGCTATCATAATCTTCATTCTCAGTTGAGCCTGGAGCTTCCTTAAGAACTTATCCTAACTCAGACAGCCCAACATCTGGGCTCAGGCTGAGCTCAGTCAGCCACTACATGCATGACTTCCTGTCAGAGTAATTAAGTTCATTTTTCTTGATTAACCCAAAAACAAAACAAGATGAAAAATTAATTTACTTTTTCTTGTTAGTCCCAGCGGAAGAGCCGTTATAACTCTCTGGGAAACAGTCCCACTGCGACCATGCAGATGAGGTTCCTAGATTGGATTCTCTGCTCTCTCTCTCTGTGTGTGTGTGAGAGTGTGTGAGTGTGTGTGTAACAGCATTCTGCAAAATTGGTTTTCAAAAGTGTCATGGGCATCCTTAATTGCAACTGGGTAACAAATGAGAATATCTATTATGATTTGCTAGAACTGATGCAAATCAGTTTAAATTGGGTTTAATAGATGTACAACGTTTTCAAAAATATTAGCTGAAAAAAATCTATTTTCATGGGTTATTTTATTCAATGCAAACTTGTATATTTCCTCTCTGGTTTAGGTTATATACCACTCACCTAAAATGCTCGATTTCTAAGTTAGAGTATTTTATAAGTTAGACTTGGCTTAACTTTAGATGGGTAATATCTGCAATTTTTACAAGCGGTCAAGCAAAAGGGGATAATCAAAACAGATAAGGATCTTTTAGGTGTCTGGGAGAAGCCACAATGTTGTCATACACATCATCTTGGTGTAAGCTAACTTGCAAATATTGTGCTACATGTGAATATAACTTGTTTCTTGTTTTCCCACCCTCCCATGGATGCTTATGTTGGAAGAGCAGTAATTTAAAGTATACATCCTTGTATATTTTGCTTTGTTATATTGATCATTTATCCATTTCACATTGTGCTTAGTCACAGAATTGCTTTATGTTTTTTAAACGTGATTACATTAAATTTCAAAAACATGACTAAACAGTAAACAAGAAAGAAAAAAGAATGTAGAAAAGAAAGAATCGGGCAAAAAGCAAGATAAAAGTGTGAAAAAAGAAGAAAGGAAAACAAAAAAAGGATGGATTCTGATTTTCCTTGGTACAGATAAAGATAAAAATATATCCAACTGTTAATCTAAAATTAACAATAATCTACATTACTTCTATAATCCTTATAATTCTAACCACCAAATCCCATAATTAGAATTTTGTTTCTCTCAATTTCTCTTAAAAAGTCACAAAGTGGTTTCCGACTAGAAATAAAATTTGTCAGTCTTTTCTTTAATCACAGCTGTCAATTTTGCTATTTTTGCCACCCCCATCAGTTTAACCATTCATTTTTCCAGTGTAAGTGTTTGTAATCATTCCACTTTGGTGGCTATAAGAGTTTCACCACTGTTATCATATATAAAAATGAAATTCCCTGCAATCTTTCAATCTGTTTGCCCATTAATCCCCTCTTCCCCCAAAAAGCCTTCTCTGGAAAATTTACCTTTAAAATTTTCTGAATCAAAGTACATATTTGGTGACAATATTTTCTACGTTTCTTGTGTGTCTGTCAAAAATGAAAAAGTATTCCCCCAGATTGGTTACATTTCCAACAAATATTTGAATTTCCATTAGACATTTTTGACAATTTGTCTAGCAGATTTGGTTTGTGGTTCTGTGTTTGCAGAAAGTCAATCATAAATAGTTTATAACATATCACTGAAAGCTTAGCTATGGGTTACCAAAATGGTTGTGACTGGTAAACCTTTGTTCACGTTGTATGCAAACATGGTTTATTTGATTTAATTGATAAGCTTTGACAAGCTATGGTTAATTAATCATAGCAAAATGTATAAATTCAGCCTTATTGTACTCGGTTCAATTTTTGATTCTGCATGATGAAAAAAAACCCAGTGATTGTGGGTGGGTGTGAAAAATATAATGTATGACTTAATTTTAAGCCTCTGCCATATAATCCCAGTTAACATGAAACTGGAAGCTACAAAGTGGGGGAGTGGTATAAAGAGCTTTTTGGAATAGATAATAGCTCTAATTCATTCCCCCTTTCCTCAAAATGCATTTGAATAAGAAGAAATGGTTATTGAACATTCCCTATTCCAAACGATCAGAATTAACCAGCAGTTACTTGTCTTGGATGGGGATCAACAAATATGATCACATTGGTTTGGTACAGTGCATTTCAAACTTAGCAACTTTAAGATACGTGGACTTCAGCTCCCAGAATTCACAGCCAGCATAATGTATCACATCAATCTTTCCATCATGAGGCAACTTTTCTAAGTTAAGATGATTGAGGTCATCTGGTTCAGTGAGACAGATGAGGACTAGGTAGAGCTGCTACTTCACTGATGAGTAATTCCGTTTTGGAAATATTTTCCTCAGCGTTCTTTGACTAGTACCTATTTCAATATCCTTTCAAGACACAGCAAAACTTGTTTTATTTTCCTAAGCTTTTCATTTCTGCAGTTTTATGCCTTCTTGTTTTGATTTTCTTTCATTGTTTATAGATTCTTAATCACTCTTGTTTGGTCGACCATTGGAACCTATGAATAAATTCTCTTGATAATGTTTTATAGCGAACTGATTTGGAGAGAGATATAGAAACAGAGATATAAGATTCATGCAATATGTAATGGAGCAAATAGTAAATATTAAATACGTGCCCTTTTAAATATAAAATTATGCCTTTTTAAAGTTCTCATATTTGCACAGAAACAGCTTCTGAGAAACCAATAATCTGCAAACCAAAGTAGTCCTAAAATTTAAGAGGAAATAAAAAGAGGAAACCAAATGGCTTTATGTCAATGAGATTCTGATGTCATTGTCTTTCTTGTGGGCTTTCTGTGATTTTGACACCAACAGCAATGTATCTGTTGGTCACAGTAAGGAAGAGCCAACAGGTTTCCAACAGAGTCTTGAAACCTTGAAAGATTATGAAAATGAATCCATTTTCAAAAGGAAACCTATGATGGATGTCTGGCTTAGATGTGATCACTCACAGGTCATCCCCTGCCTTTCTCCAAACTTTAACAAGAGGTTATTAAAGAAAATGCATTCATGAAAAAGTCGGAAATGCATTTTCACTTCAGCAGAGATCACATTGAAGCAACCCTCAGCCATGGTCTCGATCTTACATGTGCTTTGTGGTATCCTAAATGAGAACACCATTCACTGCCACCTGGATCTCTCGGCAGTTGTTTAATGCCTCTGTTAAAATTCCGGTCAGCTTCTTCCAATCAGACCCTGGAAAGGAACAAGGTTCTCCAACTCCATGGGTAAAGTGGCAGTAAATTAGTGGCTTATGGATAAATATGTGCTCATCAGCACCCCGGTGGCAACAGTACAGAGATACAAACAAGCATTGCACTGGCACATTAACCCTTTCAACTCTCATCAGAAAGTTCTTCTAAATTTGACTTTTCTTTTTCTATTCCCCCCCCCCCCTCCAAGAATACCGGGATGTGTTGTGGAAGTAAAATAACATCAAAGATTCTTGAAGTTAAATGGCACTTTTGGTTACATAATGTTAACAGTAAACATAACAAAATTAACAGTAATCACTCTTATGAACGCTCACTTTGACTATTTCTTAAAAATAAGATGTTTTCATATGAAGAATCACCCCTAAGCATTATGCCAATATTAATATAGTGGATACTTAGATGAGAGAGGAAAAAAGGTAAAAATCACCCAGATCTCTTGCTTTTTTATAGGTTTTTTTTAAAAAACTAGATTTTGACTTCAGATATAGACTGTTTTAAATGGAAGATTCTTCACTGCTATTGTACCACAAAGGAGCTGGATGTTTTGCTTGCTTACATTGTTTGTTCGGGAGAAGAACTTTCCAAGTTCATTCATCTGACTACTAGGTAGGAATGTTTCCCGTGTTGTTGACTTTATTCATTCCCATTATCCAGAATTATTTAGGAAGCCTGCTTAAACAGATAAATCACAACTACCTTTTGATCTCAAGTACAGGAGGAGTGGAGAAGGACTAGTAGGATATAAGTCATGGAATGATGGTTACTTCCAAAGGCGCTGAGCATTATTTCCACCAGCTCCAACAAAAATAGCCAATGGCTAGAGAGTTATATTTAGCAAGATCTGAAAGGTCACAAATTTTTTACTTTAGTTCAGAACTCTTGCCAAACATGTTCTTATTAGCAAATAATACATTTAATAGAAGAAACACACTTCTTACTCTATGTCAAGAATAGTTCAGTATGGGATCCCATCTTTTGTTTAACATAAATTAAAGAAAAAAAAACACCCTGTATGTTGCTGTGGAACCACTTTCATTCAGAACCCATCCCAACTCTTCTGAAAACCACTGTTGTATTTTTACACATAAACAACCATCATACTTCCTATGCTTTATAGGCAGAGGAAAATTCAGTGGGGCACGATGGAGAGCTGATTATGTTACAGGTAGTCTTTGATTTATGGCCACAATTGAGCCCAAGATTTCTGTTGCTAAGGGAGACAGTTGTTGAGTGAATTTTACCCCATTTCACGACCTTCCTTGCCACAGTTGTTAAGTGAGTCACTGCAGTTGTTCAGTTAGTAACATGGATGTTAAGTGAATCTGGCATCCCCGTTTACTTTGCTTGTCAGGCCCCAAAAGGTGATCACGTGACCGGGAACACTGCAACTGTCATAAATATGAGTCAAGCATAAACGGTCATAAGTCCCTTTTTTTCAGTGCCTTTGTAACTTTGAATGGTCACTAAATGAACTGCTGTAAGTCAAGGACTACCTACCTCATTGTCAAAATACCAAACCAAACACTTACTGAATGGAATGCTGACTTGGCTTCATTATTGTTTACTGTTTTCCTTCAGAGAAGGCATGGCGGTCAAGAGATTTTATAAGGAGCATTTTCAGTGGACTCAATCATAGCAATCCAGCTGGAATTTAATATTTTTAGCAAAATAATTTCATGTGGCTCAAATTATGTTATTTTTTAATAAGTAGCATGCAGCCCAAATGTAGTTATCTTTTAGTTAGTAGAAACTTTTTTCTATTTATAGCTGCTTAAAAAAATTGAGGGGTGGGAGTGGGAATCTCAGTTAGAGAAGGAAGTATTCTATTTTCCCCATACTCTCTGGTCCTAATTTGGACAGCATCCGCAATTAGTTTTGAAGAATAAGAAAAATAACAAAAATGGTGATAATATTTATTCAAAATAGTCTAGGAACTAGCCTGTCTTCTGGCCGTTTTTTTTTTTTTTTTTGGCAGTAACGCGGGATATAATTCCAATAAATAATAATAGTTTGTTGTTGTTGTTATTATAATAAAGGCCAAGGCTACCATCTATGTTAATGTTCTAAATCAGTGTTTCTCAATCTTGGCAACTTGAAAATGGGTAGACTTCAACTCCCAGAATTCCCCAGCCAGCTGGCTGGGAAATTCTGGGAATGGAAGTCCACCCATCTTCAAGTTGCCAAGGGAACTTGCCAACAGTGCCAAGAAACACTGTTCTAAATCACCCTCAAAATCTATCCCAAAATACCTTCCTGGGGTATCATTAAATTGTTCAATGTTCTCCAGAAATTTAACTAAATAAATTTCAGATGATTCCCAAAGCTGCCAAACTCTGGAACTGCAAAAAGCACATCCTACAAAAACAAAGTGAAATGTTTATTTGTATGCCATCTTTCTCAAAGATTAAACTTTGTTTCTCTTAACTAAAATATGCTATTCAATTAACTGTACTGTTGTGGCACCAACAAAATGAGTTATTCACAATATGTAGATGTATTTGGTTGGCAGTTAATGGCTTGCAGCAAAAAGAAACAGGTTGCTCATAATGAGTTACTATGGTTGCCTGAGGAACAATTGATTTCTTTCCCTCTCTCATTTAACTATCTCTAAATTTTACTTGTATGGAAATTATTCTTTATTTGTCTCAACTGTTTCACTCAGTTTGCAGTCTTCAGTTTTCATCCTAATCTGGCAGAGTCCATCATGAGTTCATGTTTGTCTCTCTTCTCTGCTTTCCCTGCTGCTCTTCTCCTCTATATTTCATATATTTATGGATAATTTGGTAAAGGTTGAAGTCTCTGGGAATAGATTTGGTGTTTTCAGCCCCAGCAGGTTCATGGAATGCTGAATGCTAGCAAACACTATACCACACCTATTTACCAGAACAAAAATCTGATTTATTTACAATAAAAAGGGAAGTGAATTGGATAGGATTTATACTGTGCCTCAGTTTTGTAACTGAGGTTAACAAGAGGTTGGACAAGATTCAACTATTGGTAGAGAAGTACAATTTTTGAATTAAATTCCCATGTGGATAATAAAATAAGTCTTGCTGTGTAGTATACTAACACAATTATTCTTTCTTTCTCTCTGATGGATTTGTATTCTACATGTCGATAGGTCTCATATGGGGACCATTAACACATGACCTAATTGAGACTAAAATGATAAGGCACTGAATTGTATTATCTTGATCTACCATCTTGCTCTTCCCAATGTTGGATCTAGTTGTACACTAACTGTCAATATCTGGGAAGGCAATAAACATAGGAAAAGAGAGTAAGTAATGGTGTTCTTCAGAAAGCATCAACTCAGTAGGCATTATATGCAGTGATTTGATTCTAAACGTTGATGCCCTTTGTCTACTTTTCTTTCTTTTCATTTTCTCAAAGCAAACACCCTCCCAAATCATGGACTTCCAAAACAGCAGAGGTGTCAAACTCAATTTTATTGAGGGCTGCATCAAGATTGTGTTTGACCTAGGGGGGACAGGGGGGATGTGGCCAGGATGGGCATGGCTAGCTCAACGTCACTCGTGTCGGGGACGCTTGTGGTGGCCGGAGTGCTCTGGCAGAAAAAATGGGCTCCTGAGCTCTGTTTTCAGATGCAACGGCCTCCTGCAACCCTCTGCCAGCAAAAACAGACCTCAGGAGGGCTGCCTGTAGCCCTCCCAAGCTCCATTTTCTCTGGCAGAGGCACTACGGGCTGGTCCTTTGCTGTTTCCAGGGCAGCCCCACAGGCCAGATCTAACCACCCCGTGGGCCAGATCTGGCCCCCAGGCCTTGAGTTTGACACCCCTGCAAAACAGCATCCAGAGAAAAGAGAGATTGGTTGACTTTGGCCAAATTTTCAGTTGTATTCCAGGGATGAAAAGAGAAGCCGCAGCAGCAACAGCCTAAAACTTTCTTAAGAATAGATGTCATTATGTAATGAAATCAAGTGGTTTTAGAAAAGAAATTCTAAATACAAAAAAAAGAGGACACCTCGTGTAGGTGGTCCAGATTTCACTGATATAAAACAAGCCTCCTTGCTGGAAACACATATTTGTAATCTTGCCATAGTTAGCAATTAAAACATCTGTTGCTGGAAAGCAGGTGGTATGTACAGAGAAATGTCTCTGGAAGAAGAAAAGAAGGAAGGAAAGTATAATTATATACTTTTAATTTATATTTATCGTAAAACTTTGAAAGTGGCTTTGTATAGTGAAAAGACATTTTTAGGTAAACAGACATGGGCATTGTTGAACTTTCTGCTGGCACTATGAGAAAAGCTGTCTTAGATATGATCACACATGTCCATCCACTCTAATGTTCTACCATCCAATATTTTTTTTTGCTTTTTTTTTTTTTTTTTTTTTGCTTTTTAATTTATATGCCACCCTTCTCCGGAGATTCAGGGCGGCTTACAATATGTTAAGCAATATTAAGCAATATTTATACAAAGTCATCTTATTGCCCCCACAATCTGGGTCCTCATTTCACCTATCTTTGAAAGGATGGAAGGTTGAGTCAACCTTGAGCCTGGTGAGATTTGAACTTGCAAGCAGCAGATGTTAATAACAGTGCTTTAGTCCACTGTACTACAGGCTCTATATATCTTCTATTAAAAAGCCAATAGCAAGGCATGATAAACACAATAGATGCTGCTCCCTGGGTAAGTCTTGTTCAGATACTGCTTGCCACTAAGCCTGAAGCTGTTCAGCTATCATGGCTCATAGCCACTGAGTTACCATATGGTAAGCCATCCAAATGAATGGATTGCTTTCATCCCATCCTGTTGCAATGAATTTCATGGATTTATGATAAGGCCTGTCTGCATGGCTTCCCAGGCAATACAGTAGCAAGATTTTCCTTACATTGCCCCGATATTTTTTTCTTCTTTAGGAAATTCTATTCTTGTACAGATGAGAACTTTTGGAAGTTACTATGTTGATTTACTCATTGAACCTTATACCCTTATACCCTAGTCCTCAAGTTACAACAGTTCGTTTAGTGACCATTCAAAGTTACGACGGCACCGAAAATGTGACATATGACCATGTTTCACAGTTATGACCTTTGCAGCATCCTTATGGTCATGTGATCAAAATTCAGACACGTGGCAACGGGTTCATATTTATGACCATTGCTCTGTCCCAGGATCATATGATCTCTTTTGCAAACTTCTGATAACCAAAGTCAATGGGAAAGTCAGATTTACTTAACTACCAGGTTACTAACTTATCAACTGCAGTGATTCACTTAATAACTGTGTTAAGAATGGTTGTAACATGGAGCAAAACTCACTTTAAAATGTTTCACTTAACAACAGAAGTTTTGGGCTCAATTTTGGTCATAAGTCGAGGACTACCTGTATACGTTCATTCCATTTTAGACTCAAAATGAAATCCTTCCTTAGTCCCTCATATATTCACGCAAGCAAGTGGAAAAATGACTTTCTTTTATTTCTTTTTTAAAAAAACCACCCCTCTTGAGCTGCAAATGCCAAATTGCACACAAAAGTTAACGATTTTCTCTTCACTGAAATTAAAATATCTTTAATAATATTTCAAGGAAGAACAGCTTGTTCACATTTGATACGTATGGCAACCTAGTTGAAGATGCTGATTTACTGAAAAACTTCCAGCAGTGGGATCCATGCACGTGACATACTGACAGTTGTGAATTCTTTTAAAATCGGTTTCTGTCTGTCATACCTATGTAGTTAGAAAATAACAAAGGGATAATAAAACTCAATTGTATATGCACAGTTTGAGATCTCTATTGACAGATCTTCACAGTGAAGGCTGCCATAAGAAAACCTGATTATGTAGCCCTCCGTTAAAAGATCTGAAAACCTTTCTTTTGTCTCTGCACTCTTACACAATTTCTATAATTCGCAGTCTCTTAAACAATTCTGAAGAGTGACAGAACCTCAATTGGTCCTCCTCTCATCAAATGATGGCAGTAGTGTTCAGGCGTTGACTATATAAGGAGAGAATTCCTACTGTTGCTTCTCTTAAAAAATGCCATTCAGCTCCCTTACAATTTTGACGAGTGCAACAAGTGGTGACCTGTGCTGAAAAACAGGCTACAACACCTTCACACTGGGCTGTTCTGTACAGTGATTTAGGCCTATTGTGAAATCCTTCAGCGCCAGTCAAAAACATATAACAAGGAATGAGCAAGTTGAAAGATGAAATGAGACTCCAGAGAGCTGGTCTTTAGTCAAAATAACAAGCACTAGAAACATCTACTGTAGTTGCTGCTTGCTGTGTTTTCATTCCCCCCCCCCTTCCATGTGATGTGGAATGTGAATGACCCACTTCCCCAACCTGGTACACTTCATAATCATAAGTCATAAGTTTATTTTGTCAAGCATACATAAGATAACAGGTAAAAGTATAAACATAATTTGAATACATGAAAAGAGTAAGTAAAAAGGAATATTAGGACAGGGATGGTAGGCCCACTGGTGCATTTATGCACGCCCCTTACAGACCTCTTAGGAATGGGGTGAGGTCAATAGTAGACAGTTTAAGGTTAAAGTTTTGGGGGTTTGGGGAAGAAACTACAGTCAGGTAGTGCATTCCAGGCATTGACCACTCTGTTACTGAAATCATACTTTCTGCAATCGAGTTTGGAACGGTTTATCTTGAGTTTGTATCTATTATTTGCTCGTGTATTGTTGTGGTTGAAGCTGAAGTAGTCATTGACAGGAAGGACATTGTGGCAGATAATTTTATGTACTATGCTTTGGTCAGACTGAAGTCGGCGTAGTTCTAAGTTGTTGAAGCCCAAAATTTGGAGTCTGGTGGCATAAAGTATTTTATTGCGGTTACAGGAATGGAGGACTCTTCTTGTAAAATATCTCTGGATTCTCTTGATTGTATTTATGTCCGATATGCAGTGCAGGTTCCAGACAGATGAGCTGTATTCAAGAACTGGTCTAGCACATGTTTTGTATGCTCTAGTTAGTAGTACAACATTACCAGAGAAGAAGCTACGCAAGATTAGGTTAACAACTCTTAATGCCTTTTTGGCAATATTGTTATAGTGGGTTCGGGCACTTAGATCTTTAGAAATGAGTACTCCAAGGTCCTTGACAGAGTGAGGGTCATCTACAAGGTCATGTCCATCTAATTTATATTTTATGTTTTGATTTTTTTTGCCAATGTGCAAGACAGAGCATTTGTTGGTTGAGATTTGAAGTTACCACTTGTTAGACCAACCTGACATATAGTCAAGGTCTTTTTGAAGGGTAGTTGCATTGTCGGTGGTGTTGAATTGTTTAACATCATCAGCGAAGAGAACACAGTTGCTTTTAATATGATCACAAACATCATTTATGTAAAGTATGAAGAGTGTTGGACCTAAAACATTGCCTTGGGGAACACTGCTATTAACATGTACAGGATTTGATAGAGCGCTTCCTATTTTGACCACTTGTCTGTTTGACAGAAGGCAGCTATCCATTTATGTAGGAGTCCAGAAATGTCATAGGATTTTAATTTTATAAGTAATTTGTTGTGTACCACTGAATCAAAAGCTTTACAGAAGTCTATGTAAACTGTGTCTATTGCTTTGCCCTGATTGAGATGTGTAGTCCAGATATTTTTGAAATGTAGTAGTTGCAGATTACAGGATAATTTTTTTCTGAAACCAAATTGTTTGTTAGAAAGTAGGTTGTTTGTCTCTAGGTGGAGGGTAATAGATTGGTTAATGATTGATTCCATGACTTTGCAGGTGATACAACATAAAGAGATTGGTCTGTAATTTTCAACTAGGCCAGGGTCTCCCTTTTTGAAGATAGGGATGACCCTGGCTTGTGACCATTGGTAGGACAAGGTACTGAAAGATTTTTCAAAAATTATGCTTAGAGGTTCTGCAATTGCAGTGGAAAGCTTTTTTAAGAAGTATGCTCATAGTCCATCAGGTCCAATAGATAGAGATGGTTTTAGATTGCGTAGTGCCTTTTCAACATTGTCTTCTGTAAAATCAATATGTATAAGATCACCGTAATCATTGTAATTGTCTGTAGTACGACTGGGAAATATTGGGTATGTGTTGTTGCTGTTTACAAAGACTGAACTGAAGAACGTGTTAAAGAGATTGGCTTTAACAGTTTCGTCAATACCATCTTCATTGTTTGGTCCTTTAAGGGGTGGGATGGATCTTGGGTCTTTAAGTTTGTTGTTTACAAAATTATAGAAGGCACGGGTGGATTTTGTGCGTAGAAGGTTTTCTTCTTGCTTGATGTGATAATTGGTGCATTCATTCTTTATTTGTTGGCATAGGTTTTTGTAGCTGTTTTTGAAGTTAGCTACGTAGTTTGTTTTGTTTTTTCACCAAAGAGATTTTTTTCTGGATTTTAATTTCCTTATTGTTATTGGTAGTTTATTTTTTCTGGTTTTGTGGGGTATTAGTGGTACGTAAAGTTTAATGATTCTTTTGACTTCGTGCAAGAAAATGTTGTAATGGTCGTCAGCAGTATTACAGCCAGAGAACAGATTTTGCAATCAAGATATGAGAGTTCATTGTCTATGAGATCATAGTTGGCTCTTTTAAAGTTATAACTGGGAATCCCATCATTATGATGATTTTTGAGAGGGCGTAAGTTGAGGCAAAAGTCAATCATGCTGTGGTCGCTGTTGGAGAATGGTTCTTTTATTTGTTTATTTATTTATTTATTTATTTATATGACATCTACTTTCACATTTTAGAACCAAAATGACCAAGTATCTGGTGAGGGAGACTAGAACTTGTGTAGTAGACTCTAAGCTGTTGATAAAAATAAATCCTAGTGTCTGTTGTTCCTGACCATCACCATTTCTAGTGATTGCAATTATAGGAACTGATGAGGAGAGTGATGAGTGAAGGATTTGGAGGGCCTACATTTTGGCTTTCTTCTGAGAAGAGAAAAATTTCAAGTTAAGAATGACCATTTTGGTGATCAGCTCCTATGTATTAATGTAAAATGTTCTGATATGAACTGAACAGGCATCTCTGGATTCCAAAACAATGAAGATTTTGGATCCCTGACTCCATACTTCCTTTTGGACTGTGCTGACTCAAAGGAGATACTAAATAACAGAGATGCCTATTGTAAAAGAGCAATGGTGTAAATATGGGATGTGACTTGGCCACCATATTCATGAAAAGAACTAAGCCAAGGGTGAAATGCTCCTGGTTCGGACCAGCTCGGGTGAGTAGTTAGCGATGGCGGCGGGCAGTTCAGAGAACCGGTAGCAAAAATCCCTGCCCCCGCCCCCTATGCCCAGCTGAGCCGCGCAATCATCAGAGCCTTTTTTTTCTTTTAAATGACTCTGACAAGCCAAGCTCTGACAATCCCAGCTGAGTTGCCTGCTAATTGGTAGCAAAAATCCCTCCCCCCTCCCCCCCCAGCTTGCTTACCTTAGCTGCTGGTCGTAACACCTTGCTGTAATCCCTGCAATCCATTGCACCAGCAAGCAACTGAATCTCCCTGCCTGCAATCAAGCTCATTGGTGAGCAGCTCTATCTGCCTGCCTGCCTTCGTGCCTGCCTTGTACCTTCTATTGCAGGGGTCTCATTGGCAACTTTAAGACTTGTGGACTTCAACTTCCAGAATTCCTCAGCCAGCAAAGCTTCTGGGAGTTGAAGTCCACAAGTCTTAAAGTTGCCAAGGTTGGAGACCCCTGTTGTATTGGGTAAGTTTTTTTCCCCTTTGGGAGCTTTAAAAAAAATACAGTAGTTAATTGGGGTTTTTTTAGTTGTTCTTTTTTTAGACCTAGCCATTTAAAGTTTAGGAAGTTTTAAATTTAGCTTCTTTTATATAAAAATAAATAAAAATAAAATAATATTTGTGCAGCTTTCTGAGATTTAGAGTGTTTCTGTAGTGTTTCACTCTAACTACACAAACACACAAAATCTCACAAAGCTGTATGTGGAATTTTGTGTGTGTAAATTGGTTCCTGCTTGTTGCAGGGGCCATTTTGGGTCTAGCACAGCTGCTTTTACATTGTGGGTGAGCCAGTTGCGTTGTGTTGTGTTGTGTGTGTGTAAAGTGTGAAAGTTATTTTTTGGGGCTTTTTGTTGCTGTGTGAGGTTCCTGCTTGTTGCAGGGGCCATTTTGGGTCTAGCACAGCTGCTTTTACATTGTGGGTGAGCCAGTTGTGTTGTGTTGTGTTTTGTAGGTTAAAAAAGGGCAAAGAAGTGACATTGACTTGGCCACGCCCACCTGACCAACAAGCCACACCCATCCAGTCACCTTACCACCAAGCCACGCCCACTAATTAAGCCACGGCCACAGAACCGGTAGCAAAAAATTTTAGATTTCACCCCTGAACTAAGCATGCTAGTTGTAACTAGAGGTGAACATGATTTACAAAGGCATACCTTTTGTACATATGTATAATAAACAAACTAGTACCTGTGTTAACTAGCATTTTGAGAAAGGCTCTAGACCAGAGGTGTCAAACTGGCAGCCCGCGGCCTGGGTGAATCATGCGCAGGCCACGCCTACCCCAGCTCCGCAAAGGGAAAAACATTGCAATACGTCATGTGACAGCAATGTGATGCAGTGAATTTGACACCCTTGCTCTAGACTTTTCTGCTCTCTATCGACCTAGGAAATAGCTCACCCCACTCTAGGGGTGAAATCCAGCAGGTTCTGACAGGTTCTGGAGAACCAGTAGTGGAAATTTTGAGCAGTTCGGAGAACAGGCAAATACCACTTCTGGCTGGCCCCAGAGCGGGGTGGGAATGGAGATTTTGCAATATCCTTCCCCCAGGAGTGGGAAGGGAATGGGGATTTTGCAGTATCCTTCCCCTGGAGTGGGGTGGGAATGGAGATTTTGCAGTATCCTTTCCCTGCCATGCCCACCAAGCCACACCCACCAAGCCACACCATGCCCACCAAGCCACGCCCACAGAACCGGTAGTAAAAAAAAATTGGATTTCACCACTGCCCCACTCGCTTCAGTGGAAGGAGCCTGCTCCATACCATGTCTGCTAAGGAATTCCGATAGGCAAAGTCAAGGAGAAGAGCCTACAGTATATATAACTGCATTTTTAAGTCCAGTTTATACAGAAAGATTGGATCCTGTGATTGAGGTCCAACATACAACATCAAAATATGTTGGATAAGATAACTTTAAATAAAGAAGAAACAAAGCACAAAAGTCAGCAGTCGGCAAATAAAATCGGGCTTAATGACCAGAAGTACATAATTTGCTCTTTTCCTTTACTCATCAGTTCACATTCATACTTGTCATGATAGAAAAATCTGTTTCCAAACATATATGAATAAAAAAAGTTTATTGGTGGCTATAATCAAGGTGCTGCTTAATTAGAGAATGAGGCTGGACAGTTCCTTAGGCATCAACTTCAGGCATATTACGATCATCAATGAAGTAAATTAATTTTTTCATGCCTGGAAGAGCATAATTTCTGTGAGCTTTCTTTTCCAAGGAGCTTTCAAGAACACCTGCCAAGAGAATGGAAGATGCATGGGAATAATCACTGTGGTTCAGCTGTAGGAAGAGCTACGTGGGTCAAATAGAGCATGATTATCACATCAGCTCATTTATATACATTTCCACAAGATAATTGCAAGCCTCCATAGAGTGAAACATCCCAAAAGTACTTCAGGAAAATTATCTGATGCTTACAACTAGAATGGGATAGAATGGCAGATTTTAAAGATAGACTGTCCATTGAGAAATGGTGATTTCCCTGAAAAAGAGTGCCATTGCTCCTATGGCAGAGGTTGAGGGAAAATAGCAAAGCACTTAGACTTATGTACAGTTTCACAATGCTTTGCTGCCCTCTCTAAGTAGTTTACAGAGTCAGCATATTGCCCTCAACAATCTGGGTCCTCATTTTACCAACCTCGGAAGGATGGAAGGCTGAGTCAATCTTGAGCCGGTCAGGATCAAACTGCTGGCAACTGGCAGAGTTAACCTGCAAAACTGCATTCTAATCGCTATGCCACCATGGGTTCTTAGCCCTTAGTTAATGTGGCCTGCTATGTTTTTTGAAAGCATGAGTCTTAGATTGCAGGTTTTCTCCCAAGCAATATCTTTAGTTTCCTAGGAATAAACTCCTTGCTGAGTTTTCCACTTTTTTTGATAGAAGAGCTGATAACATTAAAACAATCCTCTGGGGAATGTCACTTCAGCACCACGAGTAGATGCACTGGCATGCTCAAAAGCCTTTGCATCAGTTTCTTACTATCTGTTTTGTTAAAAATGGTTCCAACCATGCTTTTGCCTTGTTATTATTACTGCTTTCCAGTCAGACTTCGCTTTCGGCAACTGCCTGGAGAAGTTCCTTCAGTCTACTTGGCAAGATTTATCAGAAGCGGCCATTGCCTGCTTCCCAGGGATGAAGGCAGAGGTGGGTTTCAGCAGGTTCTGACCAGTTCTGGAGAACCGGTAGTAAAAATTCTGACTGGCCCTGCACCCATCTATTCTTTGCCTCCCAAGTCCCAGCTGACCAGGAGGAAATGGGGATTTTGCAGTAACCTCCCCCTGGATTGGGGAGGGAATGGAGATTTTACAGTATCCTTCCCCTGCCGCACCCACCAAGCCATGCCACGCCCACCAAGCCATACCCACAGAATGGTAGTAAAATTTTTTGAAACCCACCACTGGATGAAGGCCTGACCCTTAGGTCTGGCCTACGGTCACCCAGCTGGCTTTATGCCTAAAGCAAGATTAGAACTCGTGGTCTCTCCGTTTCTAGCGTGCCAAGCCACTATGCGGAACTGGCTGTTTTTAAATATTTTATCTGATCTTATTGTACCCTTTGATATGGGATTTTTTTTTTTCAGGAGCAGATTTTTCCTCAAGATTTTTTTTATGGGAGGAGGAGCGGTCTCTTAGGAGCGGTCCCAATATCATGGGAAGGGCAGGACCAGAGATTTGAGGACATTTTAGTACAGTGGTATGATCCATGTCTTTGATTTGTGTCTTTGACTGGAGCACCCTGAACCATAATGGGTATTGTATTATTAATAGGGAGCTTCAGAACTAAATACTTTTACTCATCTGGTAATTTGGTCAATGACTGTTGATATAATGAGCGATTTTCCAACTGTACTATTTCCCGCCAAAATAGTTGACCAGGCCTTCCATAAAATACCTCAAGCAAACAGTTTTAGCTGCATGAATCAAGATGATCTGATCCTACAGATGATGCCACTAAAAGTGTACTTTCACAAATCTAAATCGATTTCATTGTTTTTAATATCTCAATTCCAATGGCAGAAAGTACATTTATACATTAAAATTAAACAAGTGGAAACATATAATGGTTACACAGATTTGATGCTTGTCACAATTTTAATTTGTAATAACAATGAATGATTTTTGACATTGTAAAGATCAGAAGCTAAGCAGCTTTTTTAGCAAGATTACATTATAAAGCATTTGTAACTCATTGTGATGGAATACTGCATTTTTCTGTCACTTTTAATCCAGTGAAAGACAAGTATTATTGCAATGTCTATATTCATATTTTCAAATATCAATGACATGCTATAAACTAAGTCACAGTGGCACGCCATATGATTATGCTGAAATAATATAACATGGACACAAATGAAGAAAAATGATGTATCAGATTGCCTTTGCCAATAAACTGGATTGAAATTTCTATCCAAGGAGATCAGAATTAAAATTGGGAATTTGAGTAAATATGGCAGCAATAGTACGATTCAGAGAAAAGCTCCTATTTCTTTTTAAAATGAACTTTCTGATAGGCTTTAATGTTTACCTCCCCAGGGAGTTCATTCACACCTCTGAAAATAGGTGTTCCAGTGGCAAAGTGAAATATGAAGTAAGCTTGCATAGGAGATAATACTAGAATCTGGTAGGCAAGAAAAAGAGATAGCTCTCTCTATAAATGGAAAAATAAAGTATAGCTCCATAATGGATTGTCATTTTTATAAGCCCTGGAAATACCTGAGGAGGCAGATAGAAAAATGTGCATTCCTGAAGTGAAAGATACCTGCTGAATATTGAATGCAGCCCATTGCTTCACATGAACATATTCTAGCTGCGTCTACTATGTTTGTATGAATGTTGTTAGAGATATGGTTTGCATTTAGATGTGAACTCACAAGATGTGCACTTGAAGAGACTGTAATGTGAATATAGGTAGTCCTCAATTTATGACCACAATTGAGCCCAAAATTCCTGTTGCTAAGCAAGGCATTTGTTAAGTGAATTTTGCCCCATTTTACGACCTTTCTTGCCAAAGTTGTTAAGTGACTCACGGCATTTGTTAAATTAGTAAATTACTTAAGTGAATCTAGTTTCCCCATTGACTTTGCTTGTCAGAAGGTCGCAAAAAGTGATCACATGACCCCATGTCTGAGCCAGTTGCCAAATGTCCAAATTTTTATCATGTGACAATGGGGATGCTGCAAAAGTCATAAGTGTGAAAAATGGTTATAAGTTACTTTTTTCAGTGTCGTTGTAACTTCAAATAGTCATTAAACGAACTGTTGTTAGTCAAGAAGTACATGTATACATTGAAGTCTACCATTTTTGAAAAAAAATGTGATGGATTTTATCTAAAAAGAGTGCTGAGAGAATATTGGTGTAAAGGAAAAGTGAGGACACAATTGTGTGTATTGGAGGGAAAATAAGGCATAAAAGTGAATCCGCTTATAGAAAATTACTTGGGGAAAAAATGTATAAATATTGAAAAGTGGACAAAAGGGCAGATATTCAAAGAATGTTTCAGGAATACGGATACCAGATTTTGTGGAGATGGTGCTGTGCGATAGAAAAATGGCACAGAATGAACTTAACCTCGGAAAAATGAGAATCTGAATGAAATTGAACTTGGCAGATATGCCCATCCTTAATGTGTACACAGTATATGAATATATTTCTGCTCAAATTGCAAAAATAAAAGCATTGCTAAGAAATTCTAATCAAATGAGGACATTAATTAATCGTGGCATTGGGTACAGTTTCTACATGAGTGATTAATGGATATTGTATAATGTTGGGTAGGTTAATTAACTTATCTTTGTTTAGTTTAACCAGTTGGAAAATGGGCATAATATTACTCCATTGTATCACAGGAATTAGATGAGATTAGAGCTTTGGAATACTCAAGTCACAAATTCCACTTAAGGGGAAAATATTTTACTGTGACATAAAATACATGTGCATATGCAGACACACACACATACACATATACTATACACTTATGTGATATGATTGTGATTATATATATACACGTTATAATGTGTGTGAAGTTGTGACCCAGGCCAGCAAAATTAAAGCTGAATTTCTTGTAATTTTGGAATGCCTTTGAATGCTTCTTTTGTTTATAACTTATCTAAATGTCTGGCGTATAGGATGTGAATAAGTAGGAATCACCAAGAAAGCTGAGAAGTTAGTGACATCCAAACGAATGCTACATACCGTAGTTTATATATGTTAGAGTTATATCTTGTCTTACCTCCAGAATTTCTAGGTGTACACATTAACATTTCCTCTTTCAAGAAAAGTCTGACTGGCCGAAAAATCCCCCCAGTGAGTTTCCATGGCTGAGATCCTATACCTTAACTATTGGGTAACCCTGATTCTCAATTATGCCAGGAGAAATTTACAAATGGTAAACCTTCCAGATTGTTTTGTGAATGTTAAAAGTCAGCCTCAAGTAGTTTAAAAAGTGACGTGTTTGGAAAATATTGGGCTTTTGGTATATCCCCTTAGCCCTGGAAAAACTTGCACTATGCGAAAATAATGGGTTTGCTTATCAATTTCTTCCTCCCAGGTTCTGGTATGCTGCCTCATTGTGACAGAGTGTGGGTGTGTTCCTGGGTGGGATGAGCAAAGAACATCAAAAGTATATAAATATATTTTTCCAGCAGGGTCATCCAAGGTATCCCAGCTGCCCAACTAAAGCAATGATTATTCTACTGCACCAAAAGAAATTGGAACTCAATGTCTTTTCTTTCTTTTCCCCTTTTCCCTATACTTTCCCCTTTCCTTTTCCCTCCCTTATCTCCCCTACTATTTTCTTCTGCGTTTTTGTATTTTATGTTATAAATTAATAATAATAAAAAAAAGAATTGTAGATTCTTTGTGCAAGGGGGTAGCTAGAATATCTTTGAAAAATATTGGAAGCTTGAATCTATCCTTATTTACCACAATTGATGCTGGTATGTTGCCAATTTCAAGGTGTTGGTCACCACCTTTAAAGCGCTCCATGGCATAGGACCTGGGTATTTGCGGGACCGCTTTCTGCCGCCAATAGCCTCCCACCGACCAGTACGCTCCCACAGAGAGGGACTCCTCAGGGTGCCATCAGCCAGGCAATGTCGGCTGGTGACCCCCAGGGGGAGGGCCTTCTCTGTGGCAGCTCCTGCTCTCTGGAACGATTTGCCCCCGGAAATACGAAGGATATGGGATCTCTGGGTCTTTCGCCGTGCCCTGAAAACTTTTCTTTTCCATCAAGCAGGGCTGGCACGAACCCCCCACCCTTCTTTAGTTTTTTTTAGTTTTTTAGCTTTTTAAATTGTCAATGGGCTTTAATTTGAATTGTTTTAAATTTGGGCCAAGTTATGTAATTCTTTTAATAATTTTAAATTTTGTATTGGTATATGTTTTAGTTCTGGCTGTGCACAGCCCTGAGTCCACTAGGAGAAGGGCGGTATACAAATTGAATAAAATAAAATAAATAAATGAAATAAATTTCTGAATTATTTTTTGAAAGCGAACCAAGGAAGAGAATTTTTGATTAATCAGATCCCTTTTTCTAGAATTTTTTGTGATTTACATCTCCAGATTCTTTTCTCCTCTGTCCTTTCCTTTAAATTTTGATTTTGCATTATTATATCTAGTGCCTGTGTGTATATGTGTGTGTGTGTGTTTTGTATAAGATATACACATGTGTATATCATATGCAAAAGAAAATATGCAAAAAATAAATAAGAAACAAAGAAGCAAGTTCAGCTTTTTTGTACTTAGCCAGAAGTTAGAACCATTGGGTTGACATCTAAGACATTATAAGCTAACACACTAAAAATAAATAAGTCTATGTGAAAACAAAGAGCATTAATATTCATGCCATCCAAAGTCCCACTGCAATTTGCCATAAAATCCTAATAGCTCTCACAAAGGCAACTGAAAGCTGCCATTAAATGACCAAACTGCTCCAAGCTTGGTAATGATCATCAGACATTTGCAAGCCAAACAATGCACTCCAAGTTCCCCAGAATGTTCAATATTGCAATGAAAAACTCCAATTGTAGTTCAAATACGTCTTCACTCTAAGTGTATTGGATCATTTACCTTAACAATGTGAACGTGTTCTCATTATCATGCTCAACTTGATTAGTGTATAGTCTAACATTTAAAAGTGCACTTCAGATGGAAGAATGTATGAATGCATGATTGGTTTCTAATAAATTGAGCAACCTCTTAATGAACTGTGAGGGATCTTACCAGAACCGGTGTACAGGCACAGAGAAAAGGGACATTTTAAACACACACATACACACATACACACACACACACACACACACACACACACACACACACACACGCCACACCATTTTCTGTGTCCTGTGTCCTCCATTGTCTAACACTGAACTAGTATTGTCTAGTATTCTTTGGATACTAGAGAGCAAAGAACCTACAATAGGTTTACATAGAATACTGAGAACTGGAGGAAGGGTATGTATTTAAAAAGATAAATTTAAATTATCTATCAACATGCTAGTGTTGTGTCTATCACCTATGCAGCTCTGGAGACCTGTGTAGATGATAGACGCAACACTAGAAAGTTGATAGACACAACACTAGAAAGTTGATAGATACTTTAAATGCATTTATTTCAAATATGTTACCGCCAGCCTCTTTTCTACTTAAAAGAAAAGTTATCCTATGTTGGTCTATGTCCTCTCCGCCTATATTTTAATACATTATTAAAGCACTTCATCCCTAAACCAAGACAAAGCAAAAAAAAAAAAAGGTACATGTTTAGAAAAGAGTAGAAAAACAACCCATTACGACCTCAACATTCAAAGAAGCAACCATGATTACGCAATGTTCTCACAGCACCCAAAATACTTATCGTGATATCAGTTGGGTGACCTGGAACAGCATCCCTCAGTTTGACTGCTCTTCAGATGGTAGGTTTTTAACTCACAGAATTATCTGCCAGTTGGCCAAGTCTGGATTACTGTACAGAGTCTCAAGATTTTTGATAGCATTTGCCAGACGTACCTGCTGTATCTATCATCTATCATCTGTCAAGACCTTCAAAGTAGCCACAGCTGTTTCTTCTGCACAGCCCAAATATGTGAGCATTCTAAAGACTAGATATACCCTGGGGCTGAGGAGGTTCCTTTCAAGAAGCAAGTCTCTATGGTTACAGGGTGGGCATCTCCGCAGCCTGTATCTTTTTAATTTAGTTACTGGAATGGGGTATAGGAGTGTGATGAAAGCAAAGTGACCCTTATTACGATTGCACTTGCAGGAAGGGTGGAAAACACTTGGGTCACTAGGGGGTACTATTGTTGCACAGGAAAAGGAGATGCTTACAAGGAGGGGGAGAATTTAAGTGAAATTATGGTGCATTTGCCTTAACGGGCCAAGAATACTCCTGATAGAGGAGCAGGCAAGTTACATAACTATCTACCTAAACTGTCATTCAGTCTCAGACTATGACTAGAAGGGAGAACAGGAGAGATGAGGACTTGAGCATTTCTGTAGTCTTCTGGCTTTAGGCCAGCCCTGCAAAAAGCCAGGCAGGATTCAACTGGGAGGCAAATGATAGTAGCCTTATTAAGACAAATGACACATTAATTTTAGGAACATTTTTGTGATTATTTGACTGCAGGGTGCTTTTGCGCTTCCATTCACTAAACAACAACAACAGTTTTACTTTCTGACACCTGCCTTTTGCTTTTGAGGATCCAGAGTTTTTCTTCTCAGATGAAGAAGGTTTCCAGAAGGTGCAGCAGCTCTGCTTTGCTCACAGAATGTTATTGAGGATCCTGGACACCACTGTTGTTGTTTTTTTTTTCTGTAGCACTCTGGGGTTTAGGTCAGAGTTTTTTCTCACCACTTTACTACAATCTCTTAAGAAAAAAAAAAATATAAGGGCTTTTTGATAAATCATATGAGCTTTTACCTCAGAACCAGGGGTGAAATGCTCCAGGTTCAGACCAGATCGCCTGATCCGGTAGCGACGGAGGTGGGTGGTTCAGAGAACCGGTAGCAAAAATCCCTGCCCCCTCCCATGCCCAGCTGAGCCGTGCTATCATCAGAAGCTTTTTTTATTTATTTTTAAAAGCATTTTTTCTACAACCTTTTCATCTGAAGAGGTTGTAAAAAAAATATTTTTAAAAGAAAAAAAAAAGCCTCTGACGATCAGGCAACTCAGCTCAGATCGTCAGAGGCTTTTAAAAGCATTTTTTACAACCTCTTCGGCTGAAGAGGTTGTAGAAAAAATGGTTTTAAAAGTTAAAAAAAAAAAGTTGGCCACACCCACCCAGTCACATTACTCCCAAACCACACCCACAGAACTGATAGTAACAAATTTTACATTTCACCACTGCTCAAAACTGATAAAGTGACAAAACAGGTGGCATCCAATATCAAAGTTTCGTCTCAGTTTCCTGAAGGCCTTGGGCTTTTATTTAAATTCCCCTTTTCCATCCATTAGCTCAGGTTTTATGGTGGGAATAGTATATTGTTGTTGGCCTTAAGATTCCTGGGCTGCTTCTTATTAATTGTGCGATGTATCTTTACAGTTCTGTTTCCATTCAGGGTTTTGATTCTGTTGGAGTGGCAGATTACTGTCTTTGCACTTTCTCAGTTTGGGGCGCATGGTATGGTTGTAATACTGTAACCTACTCTATTGTCAGTGTTCTCCTTACATAAGCAATGAATTGGAGATGCATTAGAGCCATTTTTCCACATCCTAAGTAGAGGATGGGGGTTTAAATTGGGAGTGAGGTTGGATGGACTGCAGGAAGAGGAGGAGGAGGAGGAGGAGGAGGAGGAGGAGGAGGAGGAGGAGGAGGAGGAGGAGGAGAGGAGGAGGAGGAGGGGAGGAGGAGGAGGAGGAGGAGAAAAAGAAGAAGAAGAAGAAGAGGAAGAGGAAGAGGAGGAGGAGGAGGAAGAAGAAGAAGAAGAAGAAGAAGAAGAAGAAGAAGAAGAAGAAGAAGAAGAAGAAGAAGAAGAAGAAGAAGAAGAAGAAGAAGAAGAAGAAGAAGAAGAAGAAATAATAATAATCATCTCTGGTTAATATACTGTACTCCATTTTAACATTTTCCTATAATTATAGAAAAGATACACAGGTATACACAGATACCTTTAAATAACAGGAATCCTACTCTAAAGAGTAAAAAAAAAAGATTTTCCATTGGCTTTTAGCTCTGGAACAGCGGAAGTATTGATTAGGCAACTTATAATATGGTGAGTGCTTTGGAACATGTTACATACTAGTGTATTGTAGTACAAAGCTTCTTCACTTTGTGGGATGATCCAAATGCACTGGGTTTTATAAGCAGTGAAAAATGGAAAAGACCACCCACCCTGCCCAACTCAATTTAATCTTTCTGTGGAAGTGTTTTTTTATATATATATATTATTCTTGTTTGTCTGTATCAAGGGAAGGGTAAGCATTCAATGGGACACCGATTCTTTGAGAGGAAATTTCCAAAAGTTACTCTCAGAGAAAAACATGGAAGAATTCTTCCATAACTCTACATGTCACCTTCTTTGGGACGTAAATTGACAGGGAAATAGAATGGCTAATACATGTACAGCTGCAGGAATGGGATAGCGTACTACATCTATAGAGTCACCCTTGTCACTACTTCTTGATCCCAAGTTAAAGTAAGCTTAAGGAGTTCTGTGCTCCGAGATGAAGATCAGTTACTACTAGCTGAAGCCCATTCAGTTTAAAGCATATTAAGTATAATTAGCTGTCTTTGTATCTTGCTAATCTTTTCTGGACTCTGATTTTTACTGCTAAATAAGAATACACACAACTTTTTCCCAGTTTCAGGAATGGCAGAAATATGCCCTCTTTTCAGTTAAAATACAATAGACTAAAAGAGCATTAATAGTATATGGTGCTTATTAACAGCATAATATTGAAATGTTTAATCCATTTCAATGACCTCTGCTGTGAGGACAAATACACAGCTGTTCTATTCCAGAACAATGGAAATAAGGATTTTTTCCCCCTTCTTTAAGTAATGCATTCACTGTTGAAGATATTTTCTGCCTTGATTATTTCCTGCTTTCAAAAGTTAAGGAGGGCAGGACATATTGAGAAGAAAGCAAAATGTAGCCATCATATTTTACTAGACTCTAGCTAATCCCTTCCTACCTTTTGACTTTTTTTTCCCTCTTTTCTTCTTCAATGGGCTTTGCATAAAACTGCCCCAAACCTTCATGGGTTTTCTATAATATCCAGGGGAGGGGTGGGGAGGGATGACAATGAATAATGTGCTGGAGGTGGAAACTGCCTTGAAGAAACCTAAATTGTACCAGGAAAAAAAAATTTGACATTTTAGATTTTAAATGTTACACAGTTTTTATAAAGCTTCAGTCAATTTATTTTATTTATTCTAATGAAGAGCATTACAACTGCTTTACTGCACTGAAGCAAAGCATCGATCACACCATTAATCACACCTTGTGAATAGTCACAAATCAAGTCCTAACAGCAAGCACTGAATCAGGAGCAATGAAGCATAAACTCCTTCACAATTTATGATCTCTCCAATTGCATCTTTTCAACCATTAAATTGCAAGATACCATAAATTTTTATCTTCTTCACTTCAGTCACATTATTGATTCTGCCTTGTGAAATATAGAATAGCTGTAAATTCCCGGCGATTGAATTAAATTTAAAGCCTCAACTTCAAGAAAAGAAACTGAACACACGGCCATGGCTGTTAATTTACACAGAGGAACAAATGATAGAAACATTAAAATTTAAATGGACAGCAGGGATTTCTGAGAGCTATTATTCTGTCAATCGTGGTCCATGCCAACCTTGAGGGTTTTCTTTTAGCCAAATAAGAAATGGCAGGAAAACTCACTGGGATCAGAAGTGACTTCGTGTAAGGAAGGCGTCTTGGTATCAACTGTTTGCTTTATGAGCAATGTCTCACTGCAAACAATTTGTTCACGTTGACCCCCACCTAACACTGCTCACTTCAGTCACAATTGCTTAGGAAAGATTTGATTTTCAATGTACACACAAGTCATAAATTTGGTCTAAACCAGCCAGCGGTGATCAGACTTCAACCTTTGGGCTTCATGCAGACTCTGAAAAACTTGGGTGTGGTCCACAGAAAACTTCTCATAGTTGTCTCTGAAATCAATTTTTTTTAAAACAGGAGAAAGAGGAAAATTAGTAAATATAAGGGGCTTGACTTTATCATTTAAGAATCTAAAATTAGCTCCTTCCACCACTCAAAGGCAAAATGTGTCCCTTGAAAAACTTGTGTGACCTTCATTTAAACAGCCCTTCTGGCAGTGAGGAAGGGAGGAAAAGATGGATCTGGTGTAATCTTCCTTTTAAACTAATTGAAAAAGATAGAAGCTAAATAAAAGGCATCCATCAGGAGTTAGTTAGCATTTGGAAATTACAATACAGGACTGTTGGTTTATAATATTATAGGTAGCGGCATTATTTTGGGGATATATATGAAATGTGAATATTTTGGGTTCACACAAAGTAAAATTGGAACAACAACAGTGTGGGTTGCCCCCAGTTCGGACTGGTTCTATAGAACCGGTAGTAAAATAGGAGGGAGGCTCTGCCCACCCACTCTGACATCATCAAAACTTCTGCACATGTGCGTGGCTCTGTTGCAAACCGGTAGTAAAGGTAAGTAGAACCCACCACTGAACAACAACAAGTAATAATATGCTTCTCAAAATAAGTGAGGTGAATCTCAGAAAAGATATAACATGGGCCTCCAGAATTCAGAGCCAGGGCAAAGTGTGGCTACGTTCTTTGTCAAGGAAAAGAAAAGTAGTATTGGCACTTTTATATGGTTCATGGCATTGTCAGCATCATTCTTCCTCACCTTCATATTTTAAAACAATCAGAGGGCCATCTCCCTAATTCCCATAATAACAGTAACAAACCCTTAGTCACGGTAAAATAAGTGATCTGGAAGACCTGAAGCACCTTCACCCTATACTTGTGTTCATTCTTTGTCCATTTAATGTATTCTTTTAATTATTCTAAGATGTATGGTATACTTGATTTTTTTAAAAAAAATAAAAAACCTTTAATAAAGTCTTTCATCCAAGCCTCCTGAGCAAACTCATCAGGTTAAGGTAAGGAAACAAGTGGTTTTGTGGATTGACAATTGGTTAGAAAATAGGAAACAAAGTAGGAATAAATGGACAGTTCTGATACCGATGGGATATACTTTATATACCTGAATATACCTTAGGAGATCAGCTTTGGGGCCCCTGGTTTTTAATTTTTATGCAAGTTATTGGAGCAGGAAGTGACCATGTTTGTTGATGATTACCATTTTTTTTGGTGGTAAAGTGGAGAAAACTGTACAGAACTTTCAAAGGATCTCTGCAAATGGGGTGAACAGCTTCCAAATGGCAAATCACCTCTATATAAACAATTGTAAAATGATGCCTGGTTCCATAGATTCCTGAGTTGGTAGCAACTTAGCCAGACATGGATCTTGGCATCATAGTGGACAACTCAGTGAAAATCTCAACTCAATGTGCAGCTGCACTTTAGAAGGTAGATTTCAATATTATAAACAGGACTGCCTCAAATGGGGCTCATGGGAATCTATTGGAATGGTTTTAATAGGGAATTGGACAGATTCATGGGCAACATGCTTTATATACCAGTAATTTGGCTTATTGCCTCTGATCTAAGCTTATGATGAGTTCCTCAAATGCATCTAGACAGCTTGTGTGACACAGAATGGAGAATGAGATGAGACTATGGCCTCTCTCTTTCTCCCTCTCCCTCCCTCCCTCCCTCCCTCCCCCCCCCTCTCTCTCTCTCTCACACACACACACACACACAGCTCCTCATGTTGGCTATAACCTTTATTCCACTCAAATTGTTCTGTGCTTTGGTCCATTCAGTAGATTTATCATTGCTTCCCCTTCCCTTAAATCCATTAATCATTCTAATTAGGAAAATGCATGAACCAGGCAAAAAGGAACACTTAGATCTCTCATTGCTTTTACCCGGAAAAAAAAAGTTCAAAATGCAGTTAAATTTCTCACCTACATCTATCAACTTTAGAGGAAAGTAGTCCTTGGCTAAGATGCAAGAACCACCAAAGATTATGATAATTATTAGCTCCTTAAGATTTCCCAGCTCTTATTATTATTGAATTATTTGCCATTAAGAAGCCCCAATAATCTGAAATCCCAAAATAACCCTTGTAGCAAATATTGAACTGGAACAAATAGCTCTCCAAACACCCACAACCATCTCTTTGAAAGAAAAGAATTTTATTTCTTGCATGTACAGTAAGTCTGCCCTTGGTTACAATATAGCCAATAATTACCCAATCCAACTTTTCCTACAGAATCTACATACTGTGAGAGAAACATGCTAAGATTTGTTCAGGCACAAACAGAAAGAGATTGCTGTGCTCATATTTCCTTCCCAACTTGTTACTTCAGAAGAAACTGTAATTAATTGTAAGTGCTACCTCATCTGCCACAAATCACCATTTTATTTATTTTTTAAACTGTCAGCGGTATCAATCATAACAAAATACTTCCTCTAAATAAAGGTGGCCAGAAGCTCCAAGGAGGCAAACAAATTTTCAGGAGAGAGTACATCAGCGTACAGTACAGACAACTTCAATGTCTTCAAAGGCACTTCATTAATGTTGGAAGAAATATCCATCTGGTTCAGTTCCAAGCTGGGAGAAAGACACTGGAAACATGGAGGCTGATTGGAAAGATGGTTTAATGAGGGACAGAACCACCAAGCACGTGTGATTCTGGATAGCTGACCACATGGAATTGAGAGTGAGGAGTATTTATACCTTCTCTTGGGCTTTGAACTTGAGCTTCCTGTTCCTGTGCAAGAACATGTATTCTGTTGGCTGTTGTAGGGGTCATAGCTGGCTCTGTAGGTTGTCTGAGCTCCTAGGTTTGGTTGAAGTTTGGCTGATGCCATGAAGGGGCTTGTTGGGCAATTCCTATTGCATCTGAGGGCTAATCCTACTTTTGTTGGATCTTGGGTGAGGGTATTTGCTTATGAATAGAGCTAGCTATCTCTTTATCTCTTAAGTGCTGACATCTGCTGAGGGCTATTAAGAAAGGTGGGGGCTGCTTTTCAAGAGCATGTTTCTCCATTTCTCATCCAGGAAATATAATATTCTACCTTTTTAATATTTCTCAAAATATTTCATTCTTCTGGGAGAGGGGTGGGTGTTAACTTTCTACATTAGATTCCTTAGTACAGTTAGGCCTCAACTTACAACATTTGTTTCGAAACCATTCAAAGTTACAATGGGACTGAAAAAAGTGATTTATAACCAATCCTTCCACTTACCACCATTGCAGCATCTCCATGGCCATGTGGTCAAACTTAGGACATTGGCACCCAGCCTGTATTTACAATAGTTCCAAGGTCAGGTGATCACCATTTGCCACCTCCCCAGCTGATTTCTGACAAGCAAAGTCAGTGGGGGAAGCCAGCTTTGCTTGATGACTATGTGATTCATTTAACACCTGCAGTGATTAGTTTAATAACTCTGGCAACAAAAGGTCATAAAATCAGGTATGATTCACTGAACAACCACTTCCTTGGCAACAGAAATTCTTGTCCCAATTGGGACAAGAATTTCTGAATTGTGGTTACAAATTGAGGATTACCTGTAGCAATAGCAATAGCACTTAGACTTATATCCCACTTCACAGTGCTTTACAGCCCTCTCTAAATGGTTTAAAGAGTCAGCATATTGCCCCCAACAATCTAGGTCCTCATTTTACCCACCTCAGAAGGATGGAAGGTTGAGTCAACCTTGAGCCTGGTGAGATTTGATCTGCCAAATTGCAGGCAGCCAGCAGTCAGCAGAAGTAGCCTGCAGTATTGCACTCTAACCACTGCACCACTGTAGCTCAAAGGAAGCAAGAATCCTTTAGGAACAGCAGTTTTTCAGATCCTCTCTTAGGGCAAAGGCTTAGCCATGGGAGCTGCTACTTCAAGTAAGGACATCTTGAGACCATCTTAATAGTTAGGAATGAAATACATTTGTTTGCCTGGCTTGCTGCTTGTGGAACTAGGTAGGAAGAAATACATAATGCTTTACTTGGGATGACAAGTCATTCAGGAACTCCAAAGGATAAATAAAATCTTGGCTGTACAGAGAATGTGGCCAATTTATGGCTGTTCTTTCTCTTTCCCCCTTCCCCCTCATTTTTTTTTTTTTTTTTTGCAGAAGATTTCACCCATCCTTTAAATCTGTTGTCCCTTTGAGGACTCAATTATCTGGCCATTTAATTTGTTCCTTTATGCTGCCGTATCTGTTTTTATTACAGTATCATATTCTTCCTTTGGATGTATATACATTTATGGCAATCATAGATTTGATTTGGTTTATCTTTCTTCCAAGGGGGTGTAATGTTCTGTTTTCTTTACAACTATTGATGTTATAATAGAATGAAAAATGTCTAGGGAGATTCTCAATCATCCAGGTCATGGTTGTCAAGAAAAGGTGCTTTTCAAAAGGCAACTGGACTTTCTTGGGAGTTGTTGTGGGTTTTTTTGCCTTGAAAATATTTCGCATCTCACCTAAGAACTGGAGAAGAGCAGCATCTTTAGAACAAAGAGTGAAAAAAGAAAAGCAGAGATGGTGCTGTGGGAAGAGAGAAGTGGGCATCTGAAATGGACTCCTTACCTTCAGCATCATCTCACAGTCACTTAAGAGGTGTCCACTGTAGTGCACGAGACAGATGCACACAGTGAATAGGAATGGGAAGAATTAGGAGCAGGAGAGGGAGGAAGCCTCTGCAGCAGCTGAACGCAGAGGAAGCACTCAATATTTGTTGCTCCCCCAAACTAATGTGCTATTGTCCCACAATTCTCCAAGGGGGAATAACATTTAGATGTTTCACATGACATGAGCAAAAATATTTTCTACTAACTGAAAGCTATGGCCAGCGGTATTCTTCAGCTCGTTGTCTTGTTCCAGTATCAGATTATATAAAAGCTGTGTTCAGGCATTGCCAAGGAGCACTGGATTCATACATGAGTAGTATGCTATCTTCTCTCCTCCTTCCCATCCTCCCTCTCTCCCTCCCTCCTTTTCTTCCTTTCTCTTCTGATTAGTGCGATATGATCTCCTCTCCTCCTTCCCTTCCTGCCTCCCTCCCTCTCTCATCTCCTCCTTTTATTCCTTTCTCTTCCCAGCAGGGAGGTAGGTGGCTGAGGATAATTGGGGGAGGGAGCAAGGGATTGCAGGAATGGCTAGGAAGCTGTCCAGGAACATTGAAAATGAGAGGATCAGTGTGTCCACAGTAGCACGACAGCTGCACCAAAGCAGCCGCCGCCCAGCAGCCCTGAAACGGCTACAATTTCCCCAAATGCCATTCCCTCAGGAGTAATGGATTACGGCATTCTGTAAATTAGCCCATTTGAGGTACTTTGGGTCAAAAATTATTGTTCTGTGATGCAACATTTCACCTAATTGAAGATTACAGACATGAGAGTTTGAGTAGGAAATAGATTGTGTATCTTGGCTTTTAAGCATGATATATAACCTTGAAAGCCCTGTATCTGAATTTCCACTAAATATCATAATCATAAGTTTATTTGTCAAGCATATATAAGATAACAGGTAAAAGTATAAACATAATTGGAATACATGAAAAGAGTAAGTAAAAAGGGAATATTAGAACAGGGACTGTAGGCACGCTGGTGCACTTATGCACGCCCCTTACAGACCTAGTATGAAACTAATTCCTGAACAGTAATATAGTTGACTCATGTAGAAAACTTTGATGACTATTGAACCATATTTTCTGATGAGATGTCCCAGTCCTGGTTTATACTTAGCACTTATATAGCCTAGTCAGTGTTTTATTGTAGCAGCGTGTAAGCCTATTGATAAGACTTATAGTGATCTTCAACACTTTCCCCAGCTACGATGCCTGATGAAATTCAGTGATATCTAATAAACAGAATTTGCATTAGCACATTTCTTTTTATAATATAATTTCCATTGCACTGTGTTTCTTGTATTGTGACACTGCCTGAATAATCAGTAACACTTCAACTTGTAATGCATTCTATGTTCTCCGTGATCTGGTCATAATTATCCAAAAGCGTGCTGCTTCTATCACTACTAATTGTACTGGATTGGCCTACCTGAGCATCCGGTTCCATTTCAATGCATAGAATATTCTCATTTTGTAATTAAAAACAAAAGAGATAAAAAATTGTCCCCTCGGAAGAAATTGTTTTTGTTTGCATTCCTTTGATCTGCCTTCTAATTCCATGCAATAATCAATTCTCTGGAAAACAAATCAATGGAAAGTCCGACTTTTTTAAAAAAAATCCATTCTTGATTCTCTGTATTCGAATTTTGGTAAATATTGCAGGTTTTTCATTTAAAAACAAGCATACAAATGATAACCCATGTTTGTTATTTGTACTTATTCACAACTTCCTCATACATAAAGTTATGTCTGGCCCTAAGGAAGGTGGCAAGCCTATTTCAAAAACCATCGTGAAGAAAGTTTCAGGGAATTGCTCAGAGTCAACACTGACTTAAAGGCACAAAACAACAACAACAACACAAGCATTTATATTTAAGCAAACCAATTCAAAATACAATTTTAGACCTTTCTTTCTCCTGCCCACACCAAACCTATTTTAAAAAAAAAAGTTTGGCTCCTCCTAATGTAAGGGGTTGTAATCTTTAAAAAGCAGGATAAATTTCTTCAGAGTATTCAATTTATTAAGCAGAATCTATACGGCAGTTTAGTCCTGTCTGCAAATGTTTGCAACATTCCTGACTTTTTCCAAACACAATCTGCAGACACTCCTGCTGAGTAATATATTTGACAAATAAAAGCTGCTAATACTGTCTCTCTTCTAGTGTGATGAAAACCAAAGAACAGCAGAGGGCAAAGCGCTAAACGGTTTTAACCATTTCCTAATTCAGAATTCCTCAAGTGGACAGACAGTTCATTTCCCTTCTTTTCCTCACACCAAGCATTTCCTGAGATATTCCTCCCATCTTTGTTTTTCTCCATCCAAGCAAGTGTATATAAATCTACACATCCAAAGTTGCCTTTCTGTCAAACAGACCCAAATGTAAGGCTTTATTATTAAATGAAGATACTTTTAAAAAAGCATTTAGAAACAGAACAAAAACCAACTATTTATACTTTGGAAGAGCAGGTTATTTAAGTATGTGAATTATTTAAAGAACAACCACTCTCAAAACTGGGCTGTTTAAATGTCCCTTTGTCTCAGTGACTAGGATATGAATGTGATTCACAATGATTTAATTTCTGGATTTTGTCTTTTTTTTGGGGGAGGGGGTTGTCTTGGTAGGAAAACTATTTGATCTCTAAAATCACAAAATCATCTAAAATGATTACAACTTTTATATATAACTTCTATGTTTATTCAGAAAAGAGAAGTTTGTAGAAACTTCCAATAAACATTAATAAGCATAATCATAAGTCTATTTGTCAAGCATATATAAGATAATAGGTAAAAGAATAAATGTAATTTGAATACATGAAAAGAGTAAGTAAAAAGGAATATTAGAAGAGGGACGGTAGGCACGCTGGTGCACTTATGCATGCCCCATAAACAATATAAACAACATTCTGTTGTGGTTTGTTGCAGTGACTTTAAATTAAGAAGATATTTTTATACATTTCTGCATAGGCATAATATTTCACCTCTTATACAATCAACTGGGTATGAAATTACCCAGTGGCATGTGAATTTAATCAGTCAATCAATCAAAAAATAAATCAAATGATAGTAAGGAGACAGCGATGAAATGCTCCCGGTTCGGACCGAATCGCCCGATCCGGTAACAATGGAGGCGGGTGTTTCAGAGAACCGTTAGCAAAAATCCCTGCCCACCCCCCATGCCCAGTTGAGCAGCACAATCATCAGAGACTTTTTTAAAAATACTTTTAAAAGCATTTTTTCTACAACCTCTTCCGACAAAAAAAATGCTTTTAAAAGTAAAAAAAAGCCTCTGATGATCGCGCGGCTCAGCTGGAATCGTCAGAGGCTTCTAAAAACATTTTTTTCTGCAACCTCTTGGCTGAAGAGGTGGTAAAAAAAAATTATTTGAAAAGTCTCTGACGATCCCAGCTGAGTTGCCTGATCGGCAGAAGCTTTTCAAAGCATTAGAAAAAATGGCAACACTTAGTTCATGTTATCCTTGAAGGAAAATGCTACTTCAAGATATGGGTTCCATTGTATAGTGTTAATTGAGTGAAACAATGCAGTCTCCATGTGCTACTCAACTAGCCTCACATATGTATAGAACCACAGACCAATCTTTATTTTTCTTAAATTTTCTACTGTTTGTATTCAATAAACTATTTCCTAGCACTACTGATTGGTCCTGTTTGCATGATATGCATGCTTGGTTAGTGGTAACAAGTTAGTATGGCTTGCAAACAGAAAATCCAGAGAGTTTGTTTAAAGTGATTCCTACCTCCCATAGGCAAGTTATTGGCTGTGGACTACTTCACCTTTCCTCTTCTGAAAATAAGATGATGTTCTAGAGAGGCCACATGAAAAAGCAGCCTCTCTAGGCATTGTCTTTCTGTTATTCTTTTGGTTTTACCCACTTACCCCAGAGAGTCATTGAAAGGTGGATATGGGGGCAGACATTTTTAGGTGTAAAGTCTAATTTCTATTGGCATATTATTCTGTTCATGAAAGAGGGAATTACTAGGTCGTCCAAAATGGGTTACTGTGTTGGCAGTAAGTGACTATTTATTATTCTCAGAGCCAGTTCAAATGCAGTTTCTTAGATTTTCTCTATTACATGCTATCTCAAAATGCTTGCTTATTCTATATTCTTTTTGACTTCAGTGAGATTTGTCCGAATAGCAGCATCAAGCTCTTCCAGAACTAAACAGTCACAGGATGTATGTCTGCCTTGTTTCTTGAATCACAAACGCTCAGACCTGCTGTGATGATAATGAAGTCCCTTCACCACAGCTTGAACACTCTTCAAATCACATATCAGGAAGAGTAGCAAACTTTAGTTCCTACCACAGTAGTTGGCTACCTGTATCATGTTGTTTTCCGAACTGGAGTGATGATTTTTTTTACTTTCACCGGACTTGCTCCAAGCAATAAAGGGACATATCTGTCAAAGAACATGCTTAAACTTATTCTTTCAGACTGTGTTTTGTGAATTTTGCTGCAGCAGGTGACAACAGTAGCATCCCTTCCCTCCTTTTTTTTTCCTTTTTTTTTTTTTAATTTGATTTATATGCCGCCCTTCTCCGGAGACTCAGGGCGGCTTACAATATGCTCAGCAATTCCTTAATGAATTTCTTTTCTTAAACACATTAAGAGGCAGGAGAATTATGAAAAAGACATGGTGGAGCAAGAAGGTTATTTCATAAATTAAAATGGGACTCCGGTTTCTCTCCACCCCCCACTTCTTCTGATCTTCCTCTTGGACTTGCATTGTTGTTGATGGACCAGTTTGAAATGATTTAGTTGTTTATTACTACAGTCAGGGGCATCTACAGCAAGTTGAGATTCTGTCAAAAGGACAATATTTTTATGTCACTTTTAAAATTTTCCCTGTTTTGCCCCTCCTCCATCTTTCTTTTTTTGTTGTAGTTTTGTGTTTTAATTTATTTTTTCAAACTTAATAAGATTCTTTTTTTTAAAAAAATGATCAAAATATTTTTGCACGGAGCTTTGTGATGCAAGAACACAAAGGAAGGAGTTTGGATCGCAACATGGCAACACACATTTTGTCATTTGCCCTTCCTCCCCCAAGGATGCCAAAGGTTGCTGTCCTCAAAGTACTCTATAAGGCACAGCATTTGGGTCACAACCTCACCACATGCATATCATCAGGCTGACATCATTGCTGTTGCGCATGATGTTCAATAAACATGAATAAGTCTGAACCAAAAAAAGATTACAGTTTATTATCCTTTACAATCTGACTTTTATTCCTAAATTGTTATTTCGTGCACCTGAACCCAGATTCCATCTTCAACATCCTTTTTCATCAGTATTAATCCCTAGGATCTAGAGCAGGGCTGTCAAACTCGTGGCCCACGGGCTGGGTGCGCCACAAGATGGCCACGCCCATGCCCAGTTTATCAAAGGGGGGGGGAAGTCCTGATATGTCATGTAACACTGCCGTCATGACACGAGTTTGACACCCCTGATCTAGAGTACACGAAGTAGATTTAGATAATTCCTATAAATGTCATAGACAAGATCGCACAACAATCCTGGAAACAGATCTTATGATAAATCAAGCCACTAGTTCATCTAATCTAGAGACAAGAAATATCAGATTCCCTAGCCTTTCTGATTTATTTTTTCTTTTCTTTTTTCATCATTCTTTTTAATTTAAAAAAAAATTAATAATAAATGGAAATCTGGAGTGTTGCAAAGAAAGGCTCCAGCTATCAAGAGCCTGTTTATTTCTACAAAGAACATCTCTGTAGTCCAAACAGGTATTATGGGTGCCCACATATTAAAATTTCTTTTGCTCCTCTCCCTTCCAGTCATGTGTATGTCTTGTACACCCAGCTCCATTTTTTATCTCTTTCCTGGCTGTTCTGAATTTTGTTTCTTGACTCTTTTCTCTTTGGGACAGATCCATTCTTTTCCAGATATCCCAAATTTTGATTTCCTTGCTGACTCCAAGCTGTCTACCAAAAGCCACATTATAGATTCCCTTAAACTCCAATTCTATTGACCTTAATGTCTCTGACAATCCTCTTTCCTCTGATTCTGACTTCTTCCAGTTAGAGATTTTTGCAACAAAATCTAGAATGCCTGCATTAACTTAATTTTCCTAATAACATGATTGCATCAATTTTTCTTATTTCCAAAATCTAAGACGACCTGTTGGGTTACTGTTCTGCCCCAGCTACGGACCCCAAAGAACACAGCACATAACAAAGTTTGTACAAAACTTAAATTTACTAAAATAACTCAGTCTTTTCCAAACAAAGGCTGTTCCTTAACAGCCTACAAGAAAACAAAGATAAAGTAATCACAATCTTACTAAGGTTGGCAGAAAGCCCAGAAGCAATTTGCAGAGATCCAGACGCAAAGGAGAATGAACTAAAGTTGTTCCCTACAACTTGCTTCAGTCGGCAGTCCTCCTTAAATAGGCTAAGGGAGTGGCCAATTAGCCCCAAGCCTTACTCTCGAGGAGACCTCCTCTTGAGGAGCCATTCCTGCCTTTTGGCAGCTCTGCGCACCCGTGCATCGAGAAGAGGCTCCTCCTCTTTGTCCTCTTCACTTAAAGGAGCTTCTGGAGGTTCTGAAGGCCCTGGCTGAAACCCTGCCTCTGGCACCACATCTTCTCCAGCCTCCTTATTGTCTGACTCGGGTGCCAGCTGCATAGGCTGCTGGCGCAACACCACACCAGCCTCCTCTCTATCAGAATCAGCTACAATCCGCACAGGCCGCTGACGGGCCACAACAGTTACCCCCATTTCTTCTCTACATATAGCTCATCATCCAGATCTATTCATTGTTCCAGCTCAACTATAAACAACATCAGTAGGGAATTTGTAGCCTTTGAGTTCAAACTCAACTACCATGAGTCATTTTGTGGGGATGTTGAGACATGTACAGTGTTTTCTGAAACACATTGTTAAACTCTTTAACCTAGGGATGGATAATCATCCAATGAAATCAGTCCTATGCCTGAATTCCAAAAGAAATCTTCTCAGAACTCACATGATTTCAATGTTAATAAAAGTTTAATACAACAAAGCACGGAATATGTTAGGTCTGCATCAGTCAATTTTGACATTCTGTGATAGTATTTATCACTCTGGTGTACAGAAGGGGTGCTGCAATTCATCCTTTATTGAGTGCTTTAGTTTAAAAGCAACAATACAGCTCCGAGGATCTAACAACAGGAAGTATTTTAGGAGTGGGCTAATAAAACCTGATTTAAAAGAGGTTTCTACCATTGTGTAAAATTAGGTCAAGTAAGTCTTTTCAATTTAAACAAAGCATCTCGGTTCTGGCAATTTGCTCACCTGTTGCTGTATCCATTGTAAAGGAAGGTTGGGGTGCTGTCATGAATAAAGGAGACATTATAATCAATGACAATTAATACAAAGAAATCATACAAAATTATTCTGCTTTCTGCTGCTCCCACTTCCATATCTGAACTATGATCTTTTGGCTTTTCCACAGTATTCATTTATAGAAACATTTCCTACATGCAAAAAGCTAAGTGGATATTAAGGAGACTAGATTAACATATAATTCAGCAACAAATGTTCTATTTCATTATTCCTTTTAAACTCAAACCTATTGCTGCACATTAGTTTAGGGTTCTATTTTTTTTTCTAGCGTAAGAAAGATACATACAGTTAACAGTCACAAATTTTTATCTAGCAAAGTCAGAGAAAAATTATTCCCGCTCCCATCCTTTTGCAGTGTTTTCTTTTGTTTCACAACTACTTCACAACTACTGTATTACAAACAGCTTTCTCCAAACTGGTGCCCTCTTGAGGAATACAGCTCCCACTGAGTTAAAGCAACAATGTACTATAATTTAATTGTAATCTAACACAGTACACAAGACGTTCACTGTGTCTAACATTGTAGAAAAAGTCAGCATTCAGGTATTCAGCATTCAGAAGTTGTGGGTACTCCAACACTGGAAGTTTTAAAGAAGAGATTGGACAACCATTTGTCTGAAATGGTATAGGATTTGCTGCCTGAGCAGGGGGTTGGACTAAAAGACCTCCAAGGCCCCTTCCAACTCTGTTGTTGTTGTTGTTGTTGTTGTTGTTGTTGTTGTTGTTGTTATATATAAACTCCAGAAGTCTATCCCAATGTATATAAAATCAGCAATGATATCCAAAGAATGAAGGTCATTCCAGCTAAAGCAAGCAGGCACCTATATTGGGCACCAGCAATATAAGATGATGGAGGCAGATGTTCACTTTAGTGACAATGGCAAAATCATGGTCTTCATTGTGTGTGAGATAAGATAATGTCAAACCGCACTTGTATTTCACCAGGAAAATCACATGGATCAACATTATAAAATGAGTGACAATGTCTTGCCCAATTACGACAGATGGCAGTCAACATTCTACTGAACAAAAACTGAGGATCCTTCAGATTACTAATGAGAAAGTGGAGTGCTGGTCCGCAGACTGGGGGTTGGAGACCCCTGATCTATTGAACTTCTCAACAACTTTTAAAAAATTATTTTTAAAGAGAGGTAGTATCTTTAAAGAAATATTTCTGCATGGGCTTTGAGTATGACCACTGATATTTCCTTAGTGGTTAAAGGTTAATATTATGATGGACAAGATGAACCACTGTAGGGTGGAAGAATTTTGTAGGAATGCCTGCTACAAGACAAAATTTCTTTTTCCCCATGCAAGACATTGCTCCATTTAAGTCATTGTACAGAAATTATTAATTTATTAAGATATTATAACAAACATAACTGAAACAATTCCAAATGTATCGACAGATCCATAATATCCTGCCATCTTGAATACTGCCAATGTAGGAATAGTAAAGCAGATACAATTTGTGTATCCTTAGTTTCAACCTGTATGGCAAATTATACTCTTATTATGTGTATTTAACAAAAGAACAATTGCTTCTTTTATTTCTTTTTATTTTTCCTACCTCTTCTAGCATTTCTAGCAACAAAATTGGTGTGTCAGACAATCATAGTTCTTACTGCACAACATAAGCAGAAGAGAAGGGGGGAAATGGGAATGTAATGTAATGGCAAATCGAAAGCCAAGCCTAACCTTTGGAAAGATTTGAAAAAAGAAAAAGATTGCTGTGTAATACTTTGCAAAATCATTTGATTATTTATCATACTGCAACATACTAGAAACATACTAGAAATAAACTACAAGGCTTTCTTTAATATTTCCTTTTGGGATTGCACTAAGAAAAAAAAATATGGAAAAATAACCCTGAGGCTTTTTCCTACTTCAGAAACCTGCAAACCTCGACCCCGAGGCGCCTTATTTGTGGGGTGCCACAAGGGTCGGTCCTCTCGCCCCTTCTGTTCAACATTTATGTGAAGCCACTGGGTGAGATCATCCGTGGTTTCAGGGTGAAGTATCATCAGTACGCTGATGACACTCAGCTGTACATCTCCACCCCAGACCACCCCAACGATGCCCTTGAAGTGATGTCCCGGTGCCTGGAGGCCGTGCAGATCTGGATGGGGAGAAACAGACTCAGGCTCAACCCATCCAAGACCGAGTGGCTGTGGTTTCCGGCGTCCCGATATAGTCAGTTGGAGCCATCACTGACTATTGGGGGTGAGTCGTTGGCCCCCACGGAGAGGACTCGCAACTTGGGCGTCCTCCTGGATTCAAGGCTGTCTTTAGAAGAACATTTGACGGCCGTGACAGGGAGGACTTTTCATCAGGTTCGCCTGATCCGCCAGTTGCGTCCCTTTCTAGATCGGGACTCCTTACGCAGGGTCACTCATGCCCTCGTCACTTCCCACCTGGACTACTGTAATGCTCTCTACCTGGGGCTCCCCTTGAGGAGCATCTGGAGGCTCCAACTGGTGCAGAGTGCGGCTGCGAGGGTGGTTATGGGAGCGACATGGCGTTCCCATGTAACACCTCTCCTGCACGAGCTGCACTGGCTCCCGGTGGTCTTCCGGGTGCACTTCAAGGTTTTGGTCACCACCTTTAGAGTGCTCCATGGCTTAGGATCTGGTTATTTACGGGACCGCCTGCTGCCACCAATAGCTTCCCACTGGCCAGTACGCTCTCATAGAGAGGGGCTCCTCCGGGTGCCATCGGCCAAACAGTGTTGACTGGCAGCCCCTAGGGGGAGAGCCTTCTCTGTGGGAGCACCTACTATCTGGAACGAGCTCCCCCCGGAGATACGGAGGATCCCGGATCTACGCACCTTTCGCCATGCTCTCAAGACTTTCCAATTTCAACAGGCTGGCCTGGCCTAACTTTTTTTTTCCCCTTTTTAATTCAAATGATGAATTTTAAATTTCTCTTAAAAACATTAGGGTTGTTTAAATTGTCACGGGACAAATTATTTAATCAGATTTTATACTGTTTTTTAAATTTTGTAATTTATGTGTTTTATCTGACTGTTCACTGCCCTGAGTCCTGTGGGAGTAGGGTAGTACATAAATGTGAAAAAAAAAAACTGTGTTATAGGAATGGCTAATTATATTTTAATGTGTAAAAGCAAACAGTTGAGGTTGGAGTGTGTTTATCTTGTACTGTCCTAAAAAGAGTTGGAAGTCAATGTCCCCTTTTCTTTCTTTTTCTCTTTCCCCTTGTCACACATGCACTCCACTTTTCCTTCTCCCTTCCCTTCCTTTCCTATTTTTTCTTCTCTCCTTTGTATTTTGTATAATAAAATAAGAATGATAAATGATTAAAAAAAAAAGAAAGAAACCTGCAAACAAAATAAGAGGCTAGAAAGGCCGACTGTTATGAATCAATTTAAGATAGGGCATTCTTTCTTGGCTGCTTCTGCCATTCGCTCATGAGAATCTTAAAGACAGGCTGGTGTTTAAGCCCAGGGAAACTAGGGCTTAAATTTAGCTCAGGCCAATTTTTCCCCCCCTGTCTCAGCAGGTGGCAGCACCTGGCCATTGCTAATCTTTGGGGACTGAAAACTATGCAGAAGCAAAAAAAAAAAAAAAAAGCTGGCAGTAGTGCTAGGTCACCAGGGAATCCCTGGCTGGAGGTAGACTGAGAAGGTAAAACACAACTTGCAAAGAAAGCAAGAAGGAACCATTTTGGTTCTGCTGCCAGAAAGGAGCCTGGATAGCTCAACAGACTAAAAGCCTGTTATTAACATTCAGTTGTCTGCAATTATTGCAAGTTCGAATCTCCCCAGGCTCAAGGTTGACTCAGCCTTCCATCCTTTCTAAGGTAGGTAAATTGAGGACCCAGTTTGTGGGGGCAATAAGCTGACTTTGTATAAAATATACAAAAGTATGAAGGCTATTGCTTAACGCATTGTAAGCCGCCCTGAGTCTCCGGAGAAGGGCGGCATATAAATCAAATTTTAAAAAAAAAAATGCATGAATTCCCTAGCTGTCTAGCTTGACTCAAGGCAATGCTTGTCTTAAAAGACTTTAAAAAAAAAACAAAAAACATGTAAGCTTACTGGCCAAAGCTGTTTCAAATCCATAAAGCTGTTTTAGTTTAATGTCCAGAAGGACTTTAACCTAAAACTTCATAAAACTGCATTCCTCAATACATTTCTAGAGATGAAAATCCCAGGTAACATAACGAATGTGTTTAAGATTGCACTGCACTTATTTCATTGTTATTTATTTCATAGTTTTGCTTTTCTCAGCAGCTTTTAATGATACAGTTGCTTTTAAGAAAAAAATGCCTTCTTCTATGCACCCTGTTTTTTTTTTTATTTTAAATTGCAAAGGAGATTTTTCTATACATGCATGAATTCCTATATGCATCAAACACAAAGAGCTAAGGGCTTTGATTTCTGTTATCTTCAATAAAATGCTTGGTGTTTTGATTAAATGTATCCATGAGCAAAGTTTTGGCACACAAGCCATGGGAAGAAATAGTGACTTCTTTCCACTATGGAAGCTATTAAAATAGACAACAGGAATAAAATATATGTTTCATTGAGAGATTCCCTTAAATTTAAATTATGAGAATGGGGAGAATGGGAGAGGGATGGGCTGCTGGGGGTTCGCAGGGGTTCGGAAGAACCTCTAGCTAAGATTCTGTGCAGTTCGGAGAAACCCTAAATCCCACTCCTGGCTGGCCCTACCTGCCCCTCCCAGCAGTCCCCAGGTGGCCTGTTTTGGATGCAGGTAAGAGCAGGGCATGCACAGAGGCTCAAGGAGGGTAAAAAATGGGCCTACTGGAAGTTCAGGAAGGCTGGAAACGGGCCTGTTCCTGGCCTTCAGAGGGCCTCCTGGGGAGGCCATTTTCACCCTCCCAGAGGTTCGAGGAAAGCCTCTGGAGCCAGGGAGGGCAACCCCCCCACCACCATGGTGCAAGAGGCCGACTAGGCCACGCCCACCATGGCCACGCCCACCTAGCAACCGGACAGAGAACCCCTTACTAAAATTTTTGAAGCCCACCCCTGGAATGGGACAAAATAGACCACTCACTTGGGGAATTATCAAGGCGTATACTGTTCACATTGTTGACCTTTGCCTCAGCAGTAACCTCAGAAATTCAGAATAGTTCTGTTTCTTCCAAGAGGGGAAAAACGGTCTCCTTAATTCTATCTTCTTAAACTTTTTTTAGAACAAAACCCATTGTGAGCTAGTTTTGAGATTGTAAGTCTATGTTGTGTCTTTATGTTTGGGAGTAATATCTCATAGTGGCTAATAAAGAATTCAATCCATTTGGAAAAAATTTTTTTAAAAAAATTTGAATTACTTTTCAAGCAATTTACTTAATGATTGAAAGAGCATTATTTCAAGTAAATTATTTTTCAAAGCTAAAAAATGTTTAATAAAATCCAGGTGATCAAATGCTCAAGCATGAGTGCAGAGATAGGCAGAATTTCCCACATCATTACAACACATGTCATTAGATTATTAATCCCTAAACTCATTTTTGTTCAGTACAGAAACAAAGAAGTGTGTGTGTGAGAGAGAGAGGGGGGGGGAGAGGAAGAGGGAGAGGGAGGGAGGGAGGGAGGGAGAGAGAGAGAGAGAGAGAGAGAGAGAGAGAGAGAGAGAGAGAGAGAGAGAAGGAGGTAGATAGATATTATATTTCTAACACATAAACAGAATCTAGTAATAGCTGAAGAAAGATGTTGGAAGCTATATTCCCCCATCCCATCCCATCCAATCACGCCATTCAGAATGAGCCACATGTTACACAGAAAACTGTAGTTCATGGCTTTCATGTAAATTTTCTGCAGGCTGTAAATAGAGTTTTGCAAAAAAAAAAAAATCATTCTGGTTGATCCAAATTTGGATCTTTTTTCTATGGACATCCAACAATAGAAACAAATGATGGATCCTGCCAGAAATATAAGAAGACTATGATCCCCAAGGGCCTTCGTCAAAACCTCCAGAAAAACGAACATGACTTTGTAATTACATGAAATAATAAACCATACTATAAAGCATAAAATGAACAGATATTATGAATTAATCACACTTAAGTAATTACAACCCATATGGCTTGTTAAACTCAATCTGTTACCTGCAGCCACCTACTAGATCCTGTAAATTTAAGGTTATAGCAATTCGTTCCCCACCACCCCCGACTACTATGCAATCACATCGTTTTGTATAAGAGAGAAACTGTAAAACCCATTTTGGGAAAGGAGGGGCACAAAGTCTTTGCCTTTAACACATACAATAATTATTATTGTCTTTGCCTTCAATAACATGTGACATGAATACGTGCCAAATTTTCCATCACGCTTAGGAAGAGTACAACATATGCAGGTGAATTTTAAAAAAACAGCACAAGTGATGAGAAATCATATAATTTACCTTGGATAATCTTCCACATCACATTAATTAATAACTACTGGTCCCTGCCACCATGAATGCAGGATCAGATTTAAGTAATGGGATAGTAAAGACATAAAACAAGTTTCATGGGGAATACAGATTAACACATTATCCCTACATTATCCCTAATATGTAGATGTTGTTGAAATAGGGAATTGAAGAATTAAACTGAAGTTTCCCATTAAACAGATTAATTTTAAGCAGGGAGCCAAAGAAAAGGAAATATATGATGATATCAATTATATGTTCATTCTAAAGGCATAGAATGAAAATAGCAACAACAATATGGAGTTGTATTAGGGATAAGTCCAAAGCTACCACCAGACTGAATGACATGGTAATTCAGGAGGCAGATGCTAAAAGACAGAAAAAGAAGTGAATTTGGAGTACAGAGCTGTGTGTGCCATGCAAATTTCTCTTGACTCACTAAACTCACTTGTTAGCCTCAGATATGCTGCAGGCAGGATGCTGTGCATTGTTAGCTCTGAAGTAAGATTCCACTTTAAATCCAACTGGATGGGTAAGTAAGCACAATCCAAGTGTCTTGGATGAGCACTGGAAGGCGCAAGAGTTAAAAACCAAGATTGGTTTGAATCTAGTTACAGGCATGAACAAATGAGGGGGGGAGAAGACCCTGTCTCTAAAGCAGACATAGATTTTATGACTCATAAATGGGGTAGGTTGTAACTTTGGGAATGATGGAAAAGAGGATCTCTCAAAATTGGGTGAAGGCACCATTTAGGATAGACACTAAGAAAGAGAAAGTGGAGGTTGACTAAAGTTACTTCATTGCACACATCTAATCCAATCTAACTATTACCTAAAAAAAACATAGTTTACTCACTCACTGCAATACATAGTATGTAGAACAGAATGATTTGGTGTTAAAAAAGAATGCTTCATCATATCTGACCAGACATATACGAAAGATTTGTAAGATTTGAGATTTTCCATGCTGAAAAATTCCAAGGGGTCCAAATAAGTTAAATAGCCTGACCATTTTTAATAACTTATTCTAACATATGGCTTTGTCTTCCAGAGAAGACTGAGTATTGCAATTCTAAGCAATTGGAATAGGAATCTTTCAAGTTGAATTTTTGGCAACTTCACAGAAAAGTCTACATTTTTTCTGAAATACATGATGGAAAATTAAAGTGAAATATAAGTAATGTAATAACAGAGCCAAGAGATTGCCTTTACAGAAATTGATTTACCTAACCATCTGTGGAACCATATTTGTGTGCTTTAGAATAAAACATTTCTCTCTTGCTTTCAGTCTCTTAAAATGTTGTGGTCATCATCAACTCAGCTATGAGAATAAAAATGGATAGGTCAAAATAACCACTCTATAAATGCATTCTAATGTAACATGGTCATTTTGTCCTTGTATTCAAACTTCCTTGAGTCATCTGAGAGGAGATACAATTACTAGATAGCCAATGATTACCAAACTTTATTCATTAATTAAATAATATCTAAACAAACTTCCTGGAGTCAACTGAAAGGAGATATAATTAGTAAATACCTATTATAGTGTCAGCTTACTAATTAATTAAATAATGTAAACAGATTTGCAAGTGCAGTTATTGGGACTTTCCCCCCCTCCATTATGATTTAATTTCTTTGAAAAGAGTATTTGTTGATTCAGAATGCTCAAAAGACAAAGGCTTCGAGTGACCCAGGGTTGGCAGGAAAGATAATTAGGGAGGCTGTTCTGATTTTCTTCCTTCACCAAATTTTCTTCCTAGAAACTTTTCTCATGGAAATGAAATTGACACATCAGTTTGGGTGGAGGCTGTACTGAATAACTGGTGAACTTTGTATTCCATCCATAGATCTGTGGGCTACGCCTTCCTACACCTTCTTTTCCCTCTTTCTGAGGTTGCTCAGCAGTTTATGAGGTTAGCAGGAGCACAGGATGGGAGTGAAATCCCAGTTGGACAATGTGTGTTGGGATGGGAAGAAAAACTTTAAATTTATTCCCCTTATTCTACACGTAGTTTTTCTGTCTCTCTTGCCTCTTCTCTCAGGCTACCTATTTCCAGGCTAATTTCGGCTTTTTCTAACATTTTTCAGTTATTGCTTCTCAGGCTAAAATGCTTCTCTCTCTTCTCTTTCTCCTTCCCTTGTGCATTTGTGTCCTACCCTTGGTGCTCCACAGCTTTTTAATATCTTTTTAAAATACCAAGTTTCATTATTTGCCTCTCTACTTTTGGGACAGATCCCCTTCCTTCTAGAGGTCTCCAATTCTGATTGCCTTATTAATTCCATCACTGTATGACAAGAAGCTTCCTAAGCTCTTCTCTTAAACTCTCCCACAATTTACCTTATCAATACAGGGGAACCTATTTTTTCAAGTTACACACTTGGCACCCACTTTAATTTCTTTATTTTACCTAGGAAGCTTCTACCCAGAGTAACTTCTTTACTTATTCCTCTGTTGGAACTTTTTGAGTTATTATATATGGATTATTGTATTGATTGTTTGATTATGTCCCACCAAACCTTTTTCAACTCCGAATAACCACATGAGTTGATCCATAATCAACTCGCCCGTCGCTCCCATGTAACACCTCTCTTGCGCGAGCTGCACTAGCTCCCGGTGGTCTTCCGGGTGCGTTTCAAGGTGTTGGTTACCACCTTTAAAGCGCTCCATGGCTTAGGGCCTGGATATTTACAGGACCGCCTGCTGCCACTGACTGCCTCCCACCGACCGATACGCTCCCACAGAGAGGGCCTCCTTAGGGCGCCGTCGGTCAAACAATGTCGACTGGCGACTCCCAGGGGGAGAGCCTTCTCTGTGGGGGCTCCTGCCCTATGGAACAAATTGCCCCTGGATATACGAAGGATCTCCGACCTCTGTGCCTTCCATCGTGCGCTGAAGACCCTGTTATTCCAGCAAGCCAGTCTGATGGGACAATAATTTTAATTGGGTATGGTTTTATAAGGGTTTTAGAATGGGAATTTTAAATTCTGCCAAAATTGAATTATTTTAATATGGTTTTTAAATTTGTTTTGTATATTGTTTTATTATGAATGCTCACCACCCTGAGTCCTTCGGGAGAAGGGTGGTATAATAATATAATAAAATCTAAATCTAAATCTAAATAATGATCTATCTCTAACCTGTTCTTTCAAGTCTCCCAATGGTACACCCATCACCCCAGTAAAGATAACTTTTTAGGTACTCAATGTATTGTGTAAGATATCCTCGTGGCTCTTTGATTTTAAAAAAATATTTACTAATAATTTAAATTATGGCATAGTAATTTAAGAATCGCTTCTGTGGAAAAGAATATTATTGTTTTATCCTGATATGATTGAAATAAAAATATCTGATCCTATAAATCTGAAAATCCACAGGCATCAGCAAATTGAAGCAATTATTCCATCTGCACTAAAATCCTATTTTAAAAAAACCTTAAATCAGAAATGTGGATGCCTAGGGCTGGAGGAAAATTATTCTGATTAATTGGGGTTTTTAAATACCCTTGATCTATCATTATTTCTTTTTACCTGAAGAGACAACATTTTATTCCCTATTTAATGCTGTTTAGAGGAATCCAGTTTCCTGTTATCACCCACTTCATTGTTAACAGTTTGTTGTTTAGAAATGAACAAAGACATTTCTGCAAGAGCAGCTGCGCAATATCTATTTTCTTTTAAAATTATTTATAAGCATTGCTGAACTAAGCTCAAACTGAACCTCTTTTGCCTGTTTGCATTTATCTCTCACTCTCCCAAACCACCATGCCCTTTGCAACCTGTATTTCTCAGGCTTGAATCATTCACAATAGCCTTCTTTCAGCTGGCAGAATCCCTTGCCAGTAAACACACTTTAATCACTTTTCTGTGGTGAAATTGATGAGAAGCAGAAGAAAACACTGCATATTGTAATGCAATGTATTTCCAGGACAACCTTTTTACCAAACTAGCTTGAAATGTGACCAAAATCTGTCAGATAATGAAAATACATTCCCCGCCCACCCAGTTGTATAGGACTTTCTTACTTAGACTGTGCAAAAGCACATGGACCAGGTAAATTATTTACATGAATGGATTCACACAGACACAGACACAGACACAGACACAGACACAGACACACACACACACACACACACACACACACACACTTCAAAGGAGAAAAAGGGATGTGGAACACATAGAGGTGCCCATGTAACAGCTACCAGTGACTCCTTGAAGAAGCTTTTCACTGACTTATGTAGCAGCTACATCTCAGGGAAATACAGATTGGATTTGTCTTCAGACTGCCGCACACTGTAATTATTTATTTATCGGGGGCCATTCTGAAGTAACCTATCTCACAGCCTTTTCAGGCCAACTACCTTTCTTGAAAGGACCCATTGAAATTGTTAAGTAAACTTTTTTTGGGGTGGAGGGTGGGGATATTGGTACAAAGAGCAAGTGCCACGGTAAAAAGGCCCTGTTCTAGATGATAATTTCTCACAAATGGGATGCAGAGCATTTATTTATTTATTTATTTATTTATTTATTTATTTATTTATTTATTGGTTCGATTTATATGCCGCCCTTCTCCGGAGACTCAGGGCGGCTTACAATGCGTTAAGCAATAATCTTCATACTTTTGTATATACCTGCTTAGTAGGGCTTTCGGCCCCCCAAGCGGTGTTCTTTTTTATACAAAGTCAGCTTTTTGCCCCCACAATCCAGGTCCTCACTTTACCTACCTCGAAAGGATGGAAGGCTGAGTCAACCTTGAGCCTGGTGAGATTTGAACTTGCAGTAATTTCAGGCAGCTGGTGCTACTTAATAGCACTTTAGTCTGCTGCACCATCAAGGCTCTTCCTTCTGGATCTAATGGGATGGGTAGACATCCTTGGGGAGAGATAGTCCCATAAGTAACCCAGTCCCAAGCCATGAAGAGCTTTAAAGGTGACTACCAGCGCCTTGAATTGTACTCCAAAGCAGACCAGTGACCAATAACCAGCTTAGAAAGTAGAAGTGTCACATGTGCTAAACGACTAGCACCCATAATTGCTCACATCACCAAATTTTGTGCCAGTTTAACCTTCCAAATACTTTTTGAGGGCAGCCCCATGTAGAGTGTGTTCGAGTCCTAAAACCCGAAGCCATCTGCCTTACTAGGGCTGAGCTCAAACCTGTTGTTCCCCATCTAGATTCCAAGAGCCTCCAGATACTGGGATAGGAAGGAGATCAGTTTTTTCTGTCAGATCAGGTTTTGTTTCGACAAGACAGCAATTTACCTGTTTTTTTCAGCCGAATACCTACAATCTTGACATTATTTTTAATTGCATGAATCATAAAGAACCCATGCAATTGGTCAACATATTGTTATAGTTTGATTTCATAGCAACATAGTGAATGGCCCATAGGTTCTGGCAGCTAGGAGATGCTTCATTCATTCATTCATTCACTCACTCACTCATCTGTCCGTCCATCCATCTATCCATCTATCCATCCATCCATCCATCCATCCATCCATTCACAGGAACTATGCTGGTGCAGTGGTTAGAATTCAGCTAATTCAGCTCATTGCCAGGAGTTTGATTCTGACTAGCTCAAGGTTGACTCAGCTTTCCATCTTTCTGAGGTTGGTAAAATGAGAACCCAGATCGTTGAGGCAATATGTTGACTCTGTAAACAGCTTAGAGAGGGCTGTAAAGCACTGTGAAGCAGTATGTAAGTCTAAGTGCTGTTGCTATTCAACTGTTTATTTTTGGAAGCTGGAGCCCCAGGTAACGGTAGATGGGGGAGGGGCGATTTATTAGAGCTTCCTTGGTTTGAGAGAGGTGACAGAGGTTCACTTCTTCCACTTTAATTCTTTTGCTTCCCAACAGAAATGAGCAAGAAACTACATCATTGACATCACTTGCCACCAAATGTTAAACGCTTGATTTGGAGAAGATCTGGAAGCTGTCCTTAGAGCAGCAGAACAACCTGAAGATGTGTTCAAGCAACAGCATTGAAAAGGCTTCCAGAAACAACTGCTGTGTTTTTTATGATTGACGGTTTTAATGTTTTTTTAAAATGTTTTTATGTTGCAAGCTGCCCAGAGTCATTGGATATGAGATGGGCGGTGAATAAATTTCATACCAAATAAAGAAATAAAAATTTCTGAGAGATACAGGCATTCTTATCACAATCCTTAACTATCCAAATAGAACCTCAGTGATTATTTCTAGATCAAATGGACCATCATAAATGCCGCATGAGTTGAACTAATGCACCTTTATCCCTCTTTTCTAAAGTGGTTTATGAAAAAAAAAACCATCAACCCTAATTTTTACTTAGTTCTATGAGGCTAGGACAGATAGCCCTCTGACAAATAACCTGAAGGGTTTTTCTTAAAAATCATATTTTCAATAAAAAGAGATAAGATACCCTCAGACTGGTGAGTACTAAATTTCAGCCAGCAGCTGCTAGGACATTCTCCCATGTTGCTCTTCCAAAACTTTCACCTGGCTTTCCATGCAACCTGGAAATTACAATAATTGCAAAGGCATTTTGAGGAGAAAGGATCAGCTTTATGCAATGGAGTAACTACCCAAAGCACTCATCTCACCAAGCAAGCACGGCATGATTTTTGCTCCCTAAGTAGACATTAAAAAGGAACTAATAATTTACTGAGTTGTGGTCCATCTGGTCTCATTTGTTCCAAACTGCCTGGATTCAGTACAATAAATACACATGGCAAAAGAAAAGATACAGTGAAATCCCCGATAGCTGGCAAACAAACAAACAAACAAACAAACAAACAAACAAACAAACAAACAAAAAACAAGAAGCACCTGGATTTCCAAGAGGCCTCTTTGGTATTAGTCGGAGGTGAAAGTATAATCTTGAAAACCGCAAGAGTAAAATCCCAGGCAGACTTCTAACCTGTCAATTAAGATCAGCCTCCCTGAAAATATGTCTCTCCCACATCCCACATCTGTACTGTCTTGCCTCTTCTCACACAAACTCAACTCCTCCACCCTGCCTGCCTGCCTTCATCCCACAGATCCTCTCATTCACATAAACAGTTGTGGGAAGCTAACCCCCTCCTAGAAGAATTAAATATTTTGAGAAATATTATAAAAGGCAGAATAAAATATTTCTCCTAAAAGAGAAATAAAAATCTTAAGGGAGACAGAAACTCAGAGCCCCAGCTCCCTCTCTTCAGCAGATATTTTGTGCCCATTGAGAAAGATTGAGTCAGCCTATCTACAAAACAAAAGACCTTCAGCTCCAGGGTGATGGGATTAAAGCATAACCCTCCAGGACATAATAGGATTAACCCACTACCATCTAGCAGCAGAGCTCACTACATTGCACAATCTCCTAAGGACATTGTATCACCCTCCAAACTTCAACCAAACTTAGCTCACACAACCTACAGAGCCAGCTATGACTCCTACAGCACCCAATAGAATACATGTTTTTGCACAGGAACAGGAAGTTCAGGTGCAAAGCCCATGAGAAGGTATAAAAGCCACCCACTCTCAACTCCATGTGGTCAGCTACCCAGAACCTATGTGGTTCTGCTTCATCATTAAACCATTTTTCCAATCAGCCTCCATGTTTCCAGTGTCTTTCTCCCAGCTTAGAACTGAACCAAATGGATATTTCTTCCAACACAGTCTTATTTGTGGAACTCCTTTTTTGCAACATCCTACCACCGCCACTTTATGAGATTTACTTCCACAGTTTATATTCTATTTATTCTAGAATTATGCTCATTATGAATTGTCGAGCTGGATGCTTTCAGATAAATCCCCATTCCCAGGGTACACAGGTTATACATTACTTTTTGGTGACATTAGTTTTTCCCTAGGACATAGTGCTAGCTTCTCTTTTCCACTGCTTCTTCAGCTTCATTGGAGACAAGAGATTTGTTGACATAGGAGCTGACACCCAGCTTGGATATATCTTTTTTGCTTTCATCTTTCATGATAGACTAGGTCTTGTTACTAGGTCTTGCCCTCAATTCTCTTCTTCTCCCTCAATCTTCTTGTTCATCCTTGAGTTTCATCTCCTTCACCTTTAAGATGAATTGTGGTGACACAGTGGTTAGAATGCAGTATTACAGGTTGACTCTGCCCACTGTTTGACCCTGACCCGCTCAAGGTTGACTCAGACTTCCATCCTTCTGAGGTTAGTAAAATGAGGACCCAGATTATTGGGGGCAATACGCCGACTCTGTAAACCTCTCAGAGACTGCTGTAAAACACTATGGAGCAGTATATAAGTCTAAGTGCTCTTGCTATTAAAATTATCCTTCGTGTGCTGAGATTTTTGACTTTCACAAAAGCATTTCCATTAGTAGCTTTCTTCTAGACTATTTCCTGTGATTTTCAAAGCCTGGGTTAATTATTACTATAAATCCACTCTCCTGATACTTTGCCAGTATGTCTGTCTCCATTAGCTACTGAAAGGTGGGAAACATTTGCCTTCACCTTATTGTAATGATCTTTTCTCTTCCTTAAATTTCTCAAGACATCATCCCCCATTCTTACATGTTCTCCCTGTAGTGTACATTGATCTTTTGGCTTTTACTTATGATATAATTAATCATGCAACTTTCCACTCATTTGGCAAAGTTCACCCCCTTATGCTTTCTTATATGTGTGTATATAATATGCAGAGAGAGCACTTCATTTCTAAAAGAAAATATTATCTAGCACTTTCTTTATAATGATAGAAAATGTCTCACACTATGATAAAAAGGAAAGAAAGCAATTTTCTTATTTGAAAAGAAGTAGGAGCTGTTACTGTATTTCTTTTATACATTTTTAGGTTTTTGTTATTTTTTTCTTCAATAACTGCCTATGGGAAAGATCCAACACAATTGGTTTGTCTTCTTGTTTTTATATAAAACATACTATGTTTTTCTTTATAAATATATACTGTAAAACTGTTTAGGAAGAACTGTTATTTTCTGAGGTAGGATAAATATAACAGAAGCAGGACAACAAACTAATATTGTTCCTTCTTATCAATTAAGAGCTGGTGGAGATAGAAAATCTGCAGCAAAAGATGAAGTACATGTAGTCCTTGACTTATGACCACAAATGAGCCCAACATTTCTGTTGCTAAGTGAGACATTTGTTAAGTGAGTTTTGCCCCATGGAATGGTGGGGAATGGAAGGATTTTTACTCCTTGCAGACAGCTGGTCATTGCATTGCAACTGTCTGCAAGGAGTAAAAATCCTTCCATTCCCCACTATCCTGTCAGAGCTGAAGAAGCTTCTTGGGTGGGAAGCGAAAGGTCTTCAAAGAAAAAACAAAAAAATCCATTTGCCTCCTGGAAAAGCACCTTTGGGACATTTTCATTGAAATGGATGTTTGGAGAAAGGGTTTCCAACAGGGGTGGGTTCTAAATTTTTTTACTACCGGTTCTGTGGGCGTGGCTTATTTTGTGGGTGTGGCTTGGAGGTCATGTGACTAGGTGGGCGTGGCTAGCTGGTCAGAGTCATTTCTGGAAGGTCCTCGCACTTACGACCCGACTCATTTGTTTGCTTTTAACACTGATCAGCTGTAGGACGGCCCTTTGAAGCCCCGCAGCAACAGTTTAAAACAGTTTTTTTCCCTCTAGTCATCAGCTGGGACTCAGGAGGCAGCAATAGATTGGGGGTGGGACCAAATAAAAGGTAAGAATAACATGGGGGGGTGGGGGGGAGAACCAGTTCGGTGATGTCATATCGTCACCGCTACCGGCTCGGCCGAATCGGACCTAACCAGGAGGAACCCACCACTGGTTTCCAGATGATACACCTGTTAAAGCAATGGGGTAGGAGTGGAGGGTGGTGTGGGGAAAAGCGATGACTTTTTTACAAGAATCTCTGATTAAACAAGGGATCATCTGAAAACTAAACAGGCAATATCACCACTCCTGGAACAGAGTGGTTTGTGCTGCTACTAGATGTTTCCTGTTGATGCTCTGTAAAACTTAAGCAATTTCTACCTCACTACATGGAATACGTTTTTCCATGTGACAAACCAATCCTGCTCAGTATCCTCTGATTTGTCTCACCCACATTCAAAATGGGACATCCATATTTTCAGCTCAGCCTGAAAATGATTCTAGATCCTTGACTCTTTCTAAGCTTATTTGGTGCCTTAAAAACCCTAATCGCCCCTCTCGCACACAGGGTTCCATATTAGGCTTCTCGTACCTCATATCCAGAAAGGAGCATTATCAGCCTTCACAATAGTGGCAGCTGTGCTTCCTGGAAGCTAGGAAAGTTAGTCCCGTGTTCGGCAGACACACCTTAGCTACGGCCTGCCATCTGCCTTGTTAGCAGACAGGCAGGCAGCCGCGGGAGACAAGAGACAGCTGTTTCCTACAATGCGGAAAACATCAGGACTCCCTTAAAGGCTTCGCAAGGGTAAACAGTTTCAGCAAAGTGTTGCAAATTTTCCCTCTTCGATTGCTATTATACGTTGCACAGACACAAAATAATTTGTGTTCAGTACGGATGGGTTTTTGGCTCAGTGGTGTTCTAGAACGGTTTTTTCTTTATGTTAGCAGCATGCCCGTAAAGGGGAGTAAGAAACCATTTTCTGGAACAAAGAGATCTTGTTAGATGCCACAATAATACCTGCATTTAATTTATATCGAAAAGCAAAGAAACAGAGGCATATTGTTCTTGCCTGTAAGATATTAAGTTTCATTCAGTTTTATATACTCCCGATATTAGAAAAATCTAGATAAACTTCTATTTTAAGAAAAGATGCCAACCGTTGTCACCTTAACCAATAGCATGCAAGACTGCTAAGAAGGCAAAAGGGACAAAGATACACATAGAGCTTGTGACCTGTGTGCACCATCAGAGGTGGGTTTCAGCAGGTTCTGACCAGTTCTGGAGAACCGGTAGCGGAAATTTTGAGTAGTTTGGAGAACTGGTAGTAAAAATTCTGACTGGCCCCGCCCCCATCTATTCTCTGCCTCCCAAGTCCCAGCTGATCAGGAGGAAATGGGGATTTTGCAGTAACCTTCCCCTGGATTGGGGAGGGAATGGAGATTTTACAGTATCCTTCCCCTGGAATGGGGTGGGAATGGAGATTTTACGGTATCTTTCCCCTGCCACGTCCACCAAGCCACTCCCACCAAGCCATGCCACGCCCACCAAGCCATGCCACGCCCACCAAGCCACATCCACAGAACTGGTAGTAAAAATTTTTGAAACCCTGTGCACCATGTTTGTGTTTGGGCATCATAGTCTTTGAGCTCCATGTTGAACTATAAACGTACTAACACTTGAGTGAGCAAATAATACCAAAATTTATTTATTTCATATATAAAGTCACCCACGGTATGGATATGTGACAACATGAAAAAGTGTATTCGCCCAGTTTAATTACTTCAGTTCATGAATTAAAAGAATAACAAGGACCAATTGTCTGAGTACTTCATTAAACCAAGCCTCCCTTACTTAAATCTCATGAAGTTTAGCTCCCTTAATCATAGTCAACTTTTTATCATGGAGATTCTAAGGGCACATCATGATCTCTTTGAAAGAAATTTTTGAAAACTAATGACTTCTAACTTTAGAGTTGGAGACCAGGTTTTTTTTTTAAAAAGAATGAATTCCAAAAATAAGAGAAAAGCAAGGACAGTATAGTGTAAATGTGGGATTTGTTGGAGAGTAGTAAATAGAAGCCATGTCCCACTGTAAACCCTAAATTAGACCAGCCTAAAAAATCTACGAGACCTCATGCAGACCTAAAGCTACTTTTATTAGAATAGTTAGTTAGAGAATCTTATAAATCTAATGTGCTTCTTTCCTTCCTGTTTTATATTAATGAGAATGAGGTGGAGGGCCTAAGTGTCTGAGGTGTTTCACAAATCCCTTTCTTGGGCTGGGCTCAAGTTTCCTTTATCTGATTGTTGCCTTGGTAGCAGATCTTTCCTTTGTTCTTCAAGAACATCACCTTTATTTAATATAGTTACTAAGAAGAGTATCGATCTTTATCTCAATATTACCAAAAAGCATGAGCATCCACGTTCTGGAGAAGTTTACAGATTAACAGAGTTGGAAGGGACTTTGTAGGTCATCTAGTCCAACCCCCCGCCCAAGCAGGAGACCCTACACCATTTCTGACAAATGGCAGTCTAGTCTCTTCTTGAAAGCCTCCAGTGATGAAGCTCCCACAACTTCTGAAGGCAAGCTGTTCCATTGGTTGATTGCTCTCACTGTCAGAAAATTTCTCCTTATTTCTAGGTTGAATCTCTCCTTGATCAGTTTCCATCCATTATTCCTTGTCTGGCCTTCAGGTGACTTGGAAAATACCTTGACTCCTTCCTCTCTGTGGCAGCCCCTCAAATATTGGAACACAGCTATCATGTCTCCCCTGGTCCTTCTCTTCACTAGACTAGCCATGACCAGTTCCTGTAACCAGTTCCTTCATATGTTTTAATCTCCAATCCCCTGGAAAGGTAAGTAAAAACTGGAACTTTCCAGGCTAGGGGTTTTTATTACATCTGACAGAAAGTAACCGCTATAATTCCATGATACAACTTTCATACCAGCTATCAATTGTGAAGGTGGGAGTATCGTAATTTGGAGACATTTTGCTGCCTCAGGACCTGGATGATTTATTATTGAAGGAAGTATGAAATCTGTGTTATTAGCAAAAAATCCTACAGGACAATATCAGGTCATCTGTTCATCACAGATGAACAAGTGGGTCTCTCAGCAAAACAACAATCTACAAACATTATGGATGAAGAAGTTCGTTCTTTGCTTGGGTTATTTAATAAACAGTGTGGTATATTTCAGGCGGTTGGTCCACCATCATCTATAAATCAAAATTTCATTACACATAGGAATAATTACAGTTCACATCTTTTTTTAAAAAAACAAAAACCAGCAGGTAATGCCCACTGACCCAAATTTAATTTAATTTTAAATGACAGAATCTGCAATAAAGCTAAATTTAGCAAGATCTTTGTATTTACACATGAGGCTTTCCAATATTTAAATTTTTTTTTTTAAAAAAGAGAGTATTTAGTAATTCAAAACTCTTTTTACTTTTTGACATTTATGACATAGTGTGAAAACATGTAGACTTATCCGTCATGTTAAAAGGTTGTTAATCACTGCTGGCCATTTCCATTAAGAACTGGAAATACCAAGGATTGAACTAATGAGTTGGCCTTAAGGAACTGGGATTGACAATTATGTGCTAAGGTCTATCAAACAACTAGGGAACAAAATCCTGATCCTTTTCTATTTTATGGCAACCCTAAAAAGAAGACTCTCTTTAGTTTACCTCAGCTCCTAGTAATTTCATGGAATTATAATTTTTCTGGGAAGAAAATTGAAGTGATCTTTTCAATTTCCCTATCTAGCCTACAAACCTGATATTCCCTAGTGATTCCCATACAAATATCAACCAGATCCAATCGTACTTAGCTTTAAAAGAAGAGATATGGTTGACTAGACACTGCTATCTAGCTAGGCATTGGTGAGTAATAATGGTTTTATTTAATTCAAAAATTCTTACCAGAATGCTCCATAACTTAGTGACAACTGCTTCTGGCAATAATTAGCCCTTCAAAATTAGAACCATCAAAGTAGTTAATAATCAGGACATAGACTAAATCAAGTTATTTAAGTATCAGCTTGCAGTCCTAAATTCCCTAGTCTCACTTCTGTGAAGGTATATCAGTAGTTGAATCAATATAATTTTGTTTCAGAATCCTACTGAACTTAATAGGCATATAAAAATTGGGATTTTGTTTTCATCCATAAGCCACAATAATACCCGCCAAGTTCTATTGTAAAGAATCAGAAGAAGTTAAATTCCTCATTAGGTGCATTTTCAGGACAATTGAAAACTCAGACTTTAGTTATTTATTAAATTTATATATCGCCCATCTCATTATCAACTTTCCCCCTGCTCTGCCTGGACAGACTGAAGGTCTGCAAAGCCTAGACCAGGGCTGTCAAACTCGCAGCCAGAGGGCCGGATGTGTCACATGCTGGGCATGCCCATGCCCAGTTTAGAGAAGGGGGGGGGAAGTCGCGATATGTCACGTGATGCCACTGTGACATAAGTTTGACACCCCTGGCCTAGACAATGGTACTGTCAGGATTCTATTTTTCTAATGTATGCAAAGACGAACATCTGATTAATAGGCTCCAGGTTTTTCTTCCCATTATAGCTGAATAAGCAGTCCTTTCCAGGATGTGTAGGAACAATGTAAAATTTTCAATTTAGCTTAATGAATACAAACATTTAACAACCAGGTCATATGATCCAGACCAAACCAGTTAGATAGCTCAATCATTGGCCCCCACGGAGAGGGCTCGCAACTTAGGCGTCCTCCTGGATGCACGGCTGTCTTTAGAAGAGCATATGATGGCCATGGCCAGGGGGGCTTTCTATCAGGTTCGCCTGATACGCCAGTTGCGTCCCTTTCTGGATCGGGACTCCCTACGCACGGTCACTCAAGCACTCGTCACTTCCCACCTGGACTACTGCAATGCTCTCTACATGGGGCTCCCCTTGGGGTGCACCCGGAGGCTGCAGTTGGTCCAGAATGCGGCCGCGTGGGGGATTATGGGAGCGACGGGGCGCTCCCATGTGTCACCTCTCCTGCGCGAGCTGCACTGGCTTCCTGTGGTCTTCCGGGTGCGCTTCAAGGTGTTGGTGATCACCTTTAAAGCGCTCCATGGCTTAGGGCCGGGGTATTTGCGAGACCGCCTTCTGCCGCCAATAGCCTCCCACCGGCCGGTTCGCTCGCACAGAGAGGGCCTCTTCAGGGTCCCGTCGGCCAGACAGTGCCGGCTGGCGACCCCCAGGGGGAGAGCCTTCTCTGTGGCGGCACCAGTCCTCTGGAACGACCTTCCTCCTGAGATACGCACGATATCAGACCTCCGGACTTTTCGTCAGGCCTTAAAAACACACTTATTCCATCTAGCTGGGCTGATTTGATCCCGTCCTCTCAGTTTTAATTTGGGTTGTTTTAAATTATTTGGGCCAAAATTATTTAATTGTTTTTAAATTGTTTTTTAAATTTTGTATACAATGTTTTATTTTGGCTGTGCACCGCCCTGAGTCCTGCGGGAGAAGGGCGGTATAGAAATAAAAATAAATAAATAAATTGTTACTGGTTAATGACCAAAATACTTGTTCTTTTTCCTTGCTGCTACTGTCTTTCCTAAACAAGTAGAGATGAAGAAAAGGAAAACAAGCAGTTTCTTCACTAGCTTCTCCTTTTAGGGAGAGAATAAGTGGGTAGATAATAATTACCATGTTAAGGAGCTGGTGAGAAGGGCTTCTCCTAAACAGTTTACTGCTGGTGCCTTATGCAAACTTGATCCTACAAGAGCAAATATCCTGAGAGAAAACACATTTTCCAATTACGATTCTCTTTAGGAAGAAATAATGACATCAGTTCTAGCAGCACTAATGTACTTTAAAAGCAGAAGGGGCCATAATACAAACTGCAGTTTGTATGAGTGGAATTGCAAAGCCATCTATAATAATATCTGCTCTCTTTCATAGCAACATTTCATAGATCCGGGACAGATCATGGAGAACCTGCTGTCTCTTTATAACCTACATTTTTAATAGGCCCTTTAAACATTTGGACATACGTATACCCGCATTCTTTTCAGTTGGTAAATGTAATTATCTACAATCTGAAGTCAAAGAAAAAGAATGGAAATTGACTGAATCAAAATATTCTGTCACCATGATACATAAGCAACCCAAGCATCTTTTCAACAAATGAAATTGTCCTTTATTTTATGCTTTTAGAAATACATTAGGGTAATTGCTCTGCAACAAATTACCTTCTGTGCTGTAAGCTTGACTACAACATCTTTAGCCTGGACATCAATTGTGCAGATTGTCATGATCTTCTGACAATCTCTGGGGTGAGTTCGCCTAACAGCCTGTTTATACTGGCGTTCAGTTGAGCAATATGCAAAATAATTATATTTCAATGGAGATATTACACTGAAAAGAGAAAGCCCGATTATGTGTCAAGTGCTAAATGGAGCAGTTCTGGGAACAAGGCCTTCATATTGGTACTTTTAATCAGTGTAAATAATTTTTGCAAACTAATCATGGTATTGCTTTCTCATAATCGCAATTTGCTTTCTTAATAATAAACATATACTTTTCAGTACTGGCCATTACTTTTATTTAAAAATGAATTAAGGACTAGCATCAGTGTTTGTCTTCGGGTCCAATAAAATGGTAGTATTAAGAATTCCAGGTGAAACACATAGATAATGTCATAATCAGATAACCAGATAACCAGATAACCAGATAGCCTTTTGCATTTTTAAAAATGGCTTCCCCCCCCCCAACCCCCCAAAGAAAGGAACTGGTGCTCAGCCATTATGTTGTGTTACATCTACTTAATGCATAATTGCCTGGCCTAGAATTTAAATTTTATATTCAAAATTAATGGATACAGATTAATGAATTGAGGAGCAAGGGCTTGTGCAGAAATACAACCTTCTGTTCTACCAAATTTGGAGAATAATAATAATAATAATAATAATAATAATAATTCAACCACCTGATCAATGGGTGCAGCAAAATTTCACAACCTGACTACCTACAATGCCATGACCATGTTGCTAAGATCATTCACTGGAAATTGTGCCAGAAGTTTGGATTTGAGTACAGCAAAAACCACTGGGAACATCAGGTTGAGAAAGTTTTAGAGAATGAGAAACTCAAGATCTTGTGGGACTTTAGGATTCAGACTGACAGGCACTTGGTCCACAACACACCTGACATAACAATAGTTGAAAAGAAAAAAGTATGGTTCACTGACATTGCAATACCTGGTGATGCACGGATTGAAGATAAGCAGCAAGAAAAAATCACAAAGTACCGGGACTTGCAAATTGAAGTTGAGCGACTGTGGAAAAAGAAATCGTGTGTTGTCCCAATTGTAATTGGAGCCCTTGGAGTAATACCCAAAGGGCTACCCCGCTATTTAGAAATTTTAAATCTGCCGGACTTGAACATTTTGACTCTACAAAAAAACCACCTTACTCGGAACAGCTTACATTCTCCAACGATACCTTAACAGTTCCTAGGTCCTTGGTTAGAACTCGAGCTGCTGAACTATTAACCAGCCTCAAAGGCTGTGAATCCCACTAAAGATTAACCAATAACAACAACAACTACTACTACTACTACTACTACTACTACTATTTTATTGTCATTGTACATGTATACACAGTATACCCATACAACACATATAATGTGTTCAGATATATGTATAAGGAGAGTGGTATGAGAAAAATCCCATTGCTTTTATTCGAAGGTCCAAAGAGCATTAAATGGCAAGTTTTGGTCCTTTCATATAAGTGTATGACACATATACAAAGGGACTGTTTGTTTATGTATTTACTATTGCATTTTTTTATCCCACCTGTAATTTTTTTTTGTCAAGACAGCATATAAACCTAATTGTGGTGATTAAAGAAGTTGCTTTTGAAGGACAGAGGGAAAATCCGCTACCAAGGCAATGTCAGAAAAATGAGATGAGCCCACTCTAAGAAAGTGAAAATGCCTCAAAAGACTCCTTCCAATTCTTATGCCAAGACTTCATAGGATCCTGTTTACTATAGCTGTTCCAATAAAAGTAGCTTCAGGTCTGCACTGTGCCTGTTTGCCTACCTAATATTTATTTTTATTTTTTATTTTATTTTGAATTTGTATACCGCCCTACTCCCTGAGGACTCAGGGCGGTGAACAGCCAAGTAAAAACATCAAGTACAAATATTAAAATACAGTTAAAATATACATATATAAATTTGGCCCCATTAATTAAAAACAATAAACAAAACACTTAAAAACACTTAAAAAAAAAAAAAATTAGGCCAGCCCGGCTTGCTGGAAAAGGAAGGTTTTAAGGGCACGGCGGAAGGCACCGAGGTCTTGGATACTCCTTATCTCTGGAGGCAATTGATTCCAGAGGGTAGGTGCCCCCACAGAGAAGGCCCTCCCCCTGGGGGTCACCAGCCTGCACTGTTTGGCTGATGGCACCCCGAGGAGGCCCTCTCTGTGGGAGCGCACGGGTCGATGGGAGATTGTCGGTGGCAGCAGGCGGTCTCGAAGATAGCTAGGCCCTATGCCATGGAGCGCTTTAAAGGTGATAACCAACACCTTGAAGCGCACCCGGAAGACCACTGGGAGCCAGTGCAGCTCGCGCAGGAGCGGTGTTACATGGGAGCGCCAGGCTGCTCCCGTCACTACCCGCGCTGCTGCATTCTGGACCAGTTGGAGCCTCCGGGTGCTCCTCAAGGGGAGCCCCATGTAGAGAGCGTTGCAGTAGTCAAGGCGAGAGGTGACGAGGGCATGAGTGACTGTGCACAGGGAATCCCGATCAAGAAAGGGCCGCAACTGGTGGATCAGGCGAACCTGACAAAAGGTCCCCCTGGTTACAGCCGTCAGATGTTCCTCCAAGGACAGCTGCCTATCCAGGAGGACTCCCAGATTGCGAGCCCTCTCTGTGGGGGCCAACGACTCGTCCCCAATAGTCAGTGATGGAGTCAACTGACTATATCGGGATGCCGGGAGCCACAGCCACTCAGTCTTGGAAGGGTTGAGCCTGAGCCTGTTCCTCCCCATCCAGATCCGCACAGCCTCCAGGCACTGGGACATCACTTCAAGGGCATCGTTGGGGTGGCCTGGGGTGGAGATGTACAGCTGGGTGTCATCAGCGTACTGGTGGTATCTCACCCCAAAGCCACGGATGATCTCGCCCAGCGGCTTCACATAAATGTTGAACAGGAGGGGCGAGAGGACCGACCCCTGAGGCACTCCACATATAAGAGGCCTTGAGGTTGACCTCTGCCCACCTGCCAACACGAACTGCGACCGGTCGGAGAGAAAGGAGGAGAACCACCGTAATACGGTGCCCCCCATCCCCAACTCTTCCAGCCGGTGCAGCATGATACCATGGTCGATGGTATCAAAAGCCGCTGAGAGGTCTAACAGGACCAGAACAGAGGAACAACCCCTGTCCCGAGCCCTCCAGAGATCATCAACCAACGCAACCAATGCCGTTTCCGTGCTGTGTCCAGGCCTGAAACCCGACTGGAACGGATCTAGATAGGATGTTTCCTCCAAGAATTGTGGAAACTGTCGCGCGACCACACTCTCAACAACCTTCGCCAGGAAGCGAAGGTTGGAGACAGGACGATAGTTGGCCAATATTGCCGGATCCAGGGACGGCTTCTTGAGGAGAGGCCTCACCACCGCTTCTTTCAAAGCGGCGGGGAAGTGACCCTCACTCAACGAAGCGTTGATAACACCCTGGAGCCAGCCTCGTGTAACCTCCCGGGAGGCCAGTACCAACCAGGAGGGACACGGGTCCAGTAAACATGTGGCCGCACTAAGTCTCCCCAAAATCCTGTCCACATCATCCGGAGTCACAGCATCAAACTCCTCCCAGGTAACATTCTCAAGACTATTCCTCGTCACCCTGCCCTGATCTACCCAGTCAGAGTCCAAATCCCCCCGGATCTGAGCGATTTTGTCATACAGGTATTGTCCGAAATCCTCCGCCCTGCCTTCCAAGGGATCCTCCCGCGCTCCCGGATGGAGCAGGGAGCGGGTTACCCTGAACAGGGCGGCCGGACGATTCCCTGATGACGCAATAGAGGCGGAAAAGTAGTTAAACTTTGCCGTCTTTATCGCCACTAGGTAGGTCTTAATATGCGACCTTACCAGTGTTCGGTCAGATTCAGCGAGACTGGCCCTCCAACCACTCTCTAGGCGTCTTTTCCGGCGTTTCATCTCCCTCAGCTCCTCGGTGAACCAAGGAGCCGCGAGGGATCGACACCGGGTCAGAGGCCGCAAAGGCACGACTCGATCCAAGGCCCCACCAGCCGCCCGATCCCAGGCAGCTACCAGGTCCTCGGCCGAGTCGTGTGCCAGATCTTCAGGAATTGGCCCAAGCTCCGTCTGGAACCTATCAGGATCCATCAGGCGCCTGGGGCGGATCCATCTAATTGGGTCCGCCTCCCTGCGGCGGGGTGTAGCGGTTCGAAGGTCCAGACGAAGGAGTGAGTGATCTGACCATGACAAGGGTTTCATGTCTATATCCCCTATAATAAGACCACTCAACCACTGGCCAGAGACAAAAATCAGGTCCAGCGTGTGTCCCCCCCTGTGAGTGGGGCCATGAACTAACTGGGTCAGGTCCATGGCCGTCATGGAAGCCATGAACTCCCGAGCCATCTCTGACGTTTCACCAACGGACGGCAGATTGAAATCACCCATGACCATAAGCCTGGGTGTATCAACTGCCACCGTGGCTATCACGTCGAGTAGCTCGGGCAGGGCCGTTGCCACGCGGCAGGGAGCCAGGTACGTAAGCAGCAAGCCCATCTGAACCCCATGACCCCATCTCACAAAGAGGGACTCACACCCGGCAATCTGTGGCACAGTGGTCTCCCTCGGACCCAGACCTTCGTTAATAATAACCGCCACCCCCCCGCCCCTCCCCTGGGCCCTCGGCTGATGGAATGCTCTGAAGCCTGGTGGACACATCTCAACCAGAGGGACCCCTCCCTCCGGGCCCAACCAGGTCTCCGTAATACCCGCCAGGTCCGCTCCCCCCTCTTGAATAAGATCGTAAATGAGGGGGCCCTTATTTACCACGGACCTGGCGTTGCACAGCATCAGCCGGAGGCCCAGGTCCTGAGTATCTGAGCCACCTAGTATCCGAGGGGAGCCTATAATAGAGCTAACATCAGTCCTGCAGGTCTGAATGTACTTCCCTTCTCTCTTTTATCTTCCTAAAAAAATGGGGGGAGGGGTGTTCCTGAGGCATTTTTGTAAACCACTATTTTAGCTTGGACTTCAGTTTCATTTTTCTGATCCTGGCTTGGGAGTGGATCAGAGGTGGTATTCAGCAAGTTCTGACCAGTTCTGGAGAACCAGTAGCCAAAATTTTGAGTAATTCGGAGAACTGGTAAATACCACCTCTGACTGGCCCCACCCCCATCTATTCTCTGCCTCCAGAGTCCCAGCTGATCAGGAGGAAATGGGGATTTTGCAGTAACCTTCCCCTGGAGTGGGGAGGGAATGGAGATTTTACAATATCCTTCCCCTGCCACGCCCACCAAGCCATGCCACGCCCATAGAACCGGTAGTAAAAAAAATTAAATCCCACTACTGGAGCGGATCTTCCCTTTGTCCTTCAAGAACATGCTCTTTACTTGCTGCACTAACGACAGGCCCAAAATCACCCCACTGACTCTAAAAGTAGCCTGGAATACATAGCCTCCTAGTTTTCTAGACTGGAACTTTAGCCAATACTACAAACTGGCATGACTGTGCATTCATCATTTCCCACCTGGCTCCCCTACCAGGGGTGGGTTCTACTTACCTTTACTACTGGTTTGCAATGGAGCTGCGCACGCACGCTTCTGCACATGTGCAGAAGTTTCCTGATGACTTCAGGGTCAGTGGACGGAACCTCCCGCCAGTTTTACTACCGGTTCTACAACTGTCCTGTTACCGCCACCTGTGCGTGGCGGTAATGAAATAGTAAAGCCACACTTATACAGATAGTCCTTGACTTACAACAGTTCATTTAGTGACCATTCGAAGTTACAATGGCACTGAAAAATGTGATTTATGACCGTTTTTCATAGTTATGACATTTGCAGCATCCCCATGATCAGGTGATCAAAATTCAGACACTTGGCAACTGGTTCATATTTATCACCTTTGCTGTTTCCCAGGGTCACGTGATCCCTTTGGTGACCTTCTGACAAGCAATGTCAACAGAGAAGCCAAATGCACTTAACAACCGAGTTACTAATTTATTAACTGCAGCGATACACTTAAAAACTGCGGCAAGAAAAGTTGCAAAATGGGGCAAAGCTCACTTAGCAAATGTCTCCCTTAACAACAGAAATTTTGGACTCATATGACCAATTGTGGTCATAACTCGAGGACTACCTGTACAGCAGAATATTAGTGGTATACACTGTACAAGTCTGTTGGCTTTCTAATAGGCTGAAAGTGTCATAGTGAATGCAACATCCAGTGGAGACAAACTGACATCTAGACAAGTCATCTAGTATCTACACTGAGACTGAGGTGGAGCAAAGGGATGTATTTCACAGCTGCCCATTGTAATTGTTGTATTACACAGTGGTTGTAATCTTTCACAGCCATCTCATACCCCTTCTCAAGGGATTTCAAAGCAATCATGACATCAGCCACCTATTAGGCCAGACAGCAGATCAAAATCACTTGCCTGCCTTGATATTGCTATATTACGTACATGGTTTCTTTTTAAATGTTTAGTTAAAATTCTGTCTAGAGAATATAGATGGGCAGAAAAATATTATGTCTTAAGTAACAGGCTAATCCTGGCTGATGGAAGAGTGGGATTGGACCCTCTTTCATATCCCTTCTATGGCCAGAGAGAACTAGGTGTTCAATCTGACTGAAAAAAAATGGCATAAATATTGACATGAGGAGTCCTTAGTGCTGTCTGAACTGGATTGTTTTCTTGAAGATGTTTCATTACCCACACTAGGTAACATCGCCAGGTCATCGTCGTCATCGTCGTCATCATCGTCATCATCATCACTTTGACATGTATTCTCAGACTTCTAACATACATTTTGGGGGGGGAGAGGCCTTCTAGAATGTACCTTTAAAAAAAAAATGGAAACTGCATGTTTATGAATAAATGAGCCACGGTGACACAGTGGTTAGAATGCAGTACTGCAGCTATTTCTGCTGACTGCCGGCTGCCTGCAATTTGGCAGCTCAAATCTCACCAGGCTCAAGGTTGACTCAGCCTTCCATCCTTCTGAGGTGGGTAAAATGAGGAGCCAGATTGTTGGGGGCAATAGGCTGACTCTATAAACCGCTTAGAGAGGGCTGTAAAAGCACTGTGAAGCGGTATATAAGTCTAAGTGCTATTGCTATTGCTAATTGATAAACCATTTGTGTGTGTTTATCCTTAACATCTCTGTGAATGCATTTCTGTGTGTGCATTTTTGAAATGCAAACCAGGTCTGAAAAGGCCAGTGTGATCCAGATTCTTTTCTCTCTGGGCTAGGCCCCAAATACAGATATTGAATTAAACATTTCAGTGGCCCAATTTCTCCTCTGTTTCTACAATGTTGAGACTAGGGCAAGGATTTTGAAAAGGAGCTGGGGCTTATCACTCCTGTTCATCCCTACCTTCTCAGAGGAATTCAAAAAATTGCCAAGGATTTCCTTTCTTTCCTAGCTGTGACCACCCACCTGCCTTTTTAGGGGTGAAAAAAACTCTAATTGTCCTGGAATTCTGACTGGGTGTTTGCCTTTATTGACTTCTCTTGATCTGCTTCTAAGGTTGACAGCTCATTTGCTCCCTGGCTCATCTTAGTACTCTTGGAATAACACAAGTTCTTTTTCTTGGCTGTCTCTTCCCAGGGCTCCCTATTTATATTTCCATATTTCTGTCCTTGAATTTAAGATCAGAAAAATTGTTTTAAAAAACCTATTGTGTACATAAACGGCAACATTCACAATAGAATTGCTTCCAATTCAACCAGGCAAGACTAAAATTATCAGACATGGCCATCAGGGGTGGGTTCTACTTACCTTTACTATCGGTTTGCAGCAGGGCCGCGCATGTACTCTTCTGCGCAGAAGCATTTTGATGATGTCAGGGTCGGTGGGTGGAGCCTCCCGCCAGTTTTACTACCGGTTCCATAGAACCGGTGTGAACCGGGGACAACCCACCACTGATGGCCATATAGATAAGCATCCAGAAGACCACTAGATGGGAAGAAAGAGGAGGGGCTGATTTGAGCCATGATTTTTTCCTTCTAGCCGATCAGCTGGGACTCAGGAGGCAGAGAATAGATTGGGGGCGGGGCCAGGCAGAGGTGGTATTTGCTGGTTCTCCAAACTACTCAAAATTTCCACTACCAGTTTGCAAGAACCGGGGAGAACCGGTAGCAACCCACCACTGCCTTGTACTATTCCCCAAAGTGCACTGCCGGGGAATGGTGTGATTGTCCCTGTGGCCCAACACTCCCCAGAATTTGCCCCGCATCACTTATGTTCAGGTGAGTTCTCTTTCTGTTGACAGGTCCCTGTGGCTTACCTGAGGTTGATCCAGATCGCACAAGGCCTTCAGGCTTGAACACTGATGAAATGTAAAATTAGTTACTACTGGTTCTATGGGCGTGGCTTGGTGGGGGGTTAATGTGACTGGATGGGCATGGCCAACTTTTTCTTTTTACTTTTAAAAGCAGAGGTTGTAGAAAAAATGCTTTTAAAAGTATAAAAAAAGCCTCTGATGATCGCGTAGCTCAGCTGGGTGGGAGGGGCACAGGGATTTTTGCTATCGGTTCTCCAAACCACCCGCCGCCATTGCTACCGGATTGGGTGATCCGGTCAGAATTGGGAGCATTTCATCACTGGTCTTGAAATAGCTTTGGTTAATGCTCTTCTGCTCCTCTGCAGCCATTGAAAACCATGGAAAAGAATGCCCCATGCTCATATTATTTTCAGAGGTTCTGGGGGCTGCACAAGAGTATGGCCCCCTTCTACTGTTTCTGGAGGGTCCGGAAGCTGGGCAAGAGCACACCCCATTCTTGCATGATGTCTGCAGCCTCTAGAAATCACATAAGAATGGGGTGTGATTTTTGAGAATAGGGGTTATTGGTGTTGGTGAACACTGTCATGTCACCCTAAACATCATGGCGTGTCACCTTTGACATGTGTTTCATAGGTTTGCCATCATTACATTAAGGATTTTTCATTGCATTGCTAATCATGGGGCATATTATTAAAAGTTGATTTAAAATATTTTCTAATGGCAAATTAGGGAATTGCTTCTCAAAAGATTGTGAAGTGAGATCTCCATGGTTCATTGGATGAGGATATGGCCTTCTAGTTCTTCTTCCACTAATACAGACAAATATATTAAGACCAGCGCACTTGTACTATTGTACTATATAAGAAAAAAATCCTAAGAATGTTATGACTTAGTTCAAAATGCTTTCACACATAAAATGTGGGAATCCCAATACCTCCCTTAAATGTCATCAAATTGACTGGGGCTAATGGGAATTGTAGCTGTAGACATCTTGAACTGGGGTTGGGGCTAAATTAGGAAAGCTGCTCTTGAATGTCACAATCCTAAATTAGTTCCCAAGGAGCAAGCCCACATGAACATAGGATTTTTTTCATATATTATAGGCAGAAAAGGTACAGAATACAGGAGAGAACACATTGCCACAAACTAACATCAAGGGCTGTGTGGAGTAATTTTTAGATTAAGAAACCAGATAGATAATTATTGAGTCCTATACAGAGTTAATAATGGAACCTTCCATTAAACATATTGGATTTCAGCTTTGAAGAGCAAAAACCTAATTTTCATTTTTATTTTGTGGTAATTATTTTTGAGATGGGAAAATCCTGACCCTGGAAAGCCCCCAGAAAGAGGACCTTGGCCAGGACAGGAAGAATAGTCAATTAATGCCTACCCAATTTACCCAGTAAGAGGGATGGATGGGTGGGTGGGTGGATGGATGGATGGATGGATGGATGGATGGATGGATGGATTGATTGATTGATGAGTAGGAAACAAGTGCCTTTATACTATTGCTCTACTAGTTGTTTAATTGATCAGTTCTTGACTTACCAACCTGCTATAAATTCTTGTTACTATCCATATTTGTCCCTTAGTTTCCGTTGACATCTAATATACTAGTCTCAGTCATTGATTTTAATCAGATCTAAGTTTGATTTTTTTGGGTCTGGATTCTACCCAGATACTTATAACTACAATTATAATTCATTATTCAAAGAATGCAGATAAGTACATAAATTCAAATGTTGGATACTAAGCCCATTTTGTTCTTGGTTTTTTTTTTCCCCTGAGAGATCTGTTCCACATTTTTTTTTTAAAAAATCCTTCTTTCTAAATCTCTTTTTAAGTTTATTTTGACAAAGCAAAAAGAAATGCTTCTTCATACTTTTAAATCCCGATCAGTCCTTTTAGATGCTCTAAAGTCTAACATCTTCCTGTGTCCTTGCCCTAATGAAACACCCTGCAAGTGAACTCAGTACTTTCAGGCCCACTCAAATGGACATTACTCCCACCATTAGGCTCTTCTGCCAGCATCTGACCTCGGTTAGAAAACACTCCCCATATTTACTCATCAGAATGCTCTGAAGCTGAACTTGCAACAACATTGAAGTAAATCCAGGAATTAATTACGTGCATATTAATTTTCCCAAGTAAGATGATTGATAAAAGGTGGGACTTGAGTGATGTGCTTCTCTTCCACATCTCAGACAGCCCTCTCCCCCACCACTCCTTCTGTTCCCCTTCCCCACCTTATTCTCCATCATTCTCCCAGCAGTCAGTCAGCATTTTTTGATTGCCGACATATTGAGTCATTATTGAGTTGTTGGAGAGGAGTTCTCTCTGCACTCGTTCCCGAACATCAAAAATAAAATGTATTCTTATTTTATTGCGTCTGAAGCAGACATTTGGATTATGAGCTCTACTTTCGCTAATACATACTGAAGACAACTCCTTGTTGAGCAAAACCTGGCAATCATATGCCCCAGCAAATCACAACTCAGTAGGTTAATTAAGACCAGCTTTACCCCACCAGGACATGAGATTTTTTTTTTTTTTGGTAGTTAACTCGCAGCGTGAGGCACATACAGAGGTGGGTTTCAGCAGGTTCTGACCAGTTCTGGAGAACCGGTAGCGGAAATTTTGAGTAGTTCAGAGAACCGGTAAATACCATCTCTGACTGACCCCGCCCCCATCTATTCTCAGCCTCCTGAGTTCCAGCTGATTGGGAGGAAATGGGGATTTTGCAGTAACCTTCCCCTGGAGTCGGGTGGGAATGGAGATTTTACAGTATCCTTCCCCTGCCATGCCCACCAAGCCACACCCACAGAACCAGTAGTAAAAAAATTTGAAACCCATTCTGTAGGTTCGGATAATCATTTACATCTAGTGAGAGGATCCAGAAGTTTTTATTCTTTTGCACAACCCAAATAAATATGGCATCTCAAAGGAAGATTGCATGGATACCACCCGAATTAGATTAAGTGCAAATCACGGCCAGTCTCAGTATGCATTGTTTACAACACACACAGCAGGAAAGCTGAATGTGCATTCTACACAGGAATGTTTTTTGTTTTTTGTTTTTAAGGAATTACTCTTTCTCCTTTCTCCCCTAGAAGTTACTTTTATACTATTTGGTTTCTTGATACTTTAATTGTTTTGGATGTGAGAAAGAAACTCAAGATTGCCCATCTTGACTTACTTTGGTATAAGATACGGGAGAGAGAAATTTTGCCAGGCTTTCAAGACTGATGTCATCCCACTGAGATGAGCTTGGAAACAGACTCCAGAAGACCGACTGGGACTCTGCTGATTGATTCAGGGGATAATAACTCTTGACTCTTGAAAGTTTCCAAAGGTATAGTAGAAAAAAATCAAGGTGGCCACTGTTACAGTAAGATTGAAGCTCTATCTATTGCAGGAGCCATGTTGACTTTCTTGCCAATACCCTAAAGCCACTCCAGTATATATCTATATAAGATCAGTAAAATCAGTATAGCTCTCTCTAAGTTGCCTGAGAATATCAGATTTTGAGCTTTGGAGGACCTGAAGTTTTTATTTTTGAAAAAATAACCTGAGGAAGAGCAAAACCTCCCACAAAACCCATCCTCTCAGAGAGTAGCATGTTGCCCTCTGTTTTTTTGGTCAGGGATCCAACCTGATCCAAATAATCAAGGAATTACTCTGCTGATTAAAAAAGGCCACGGTCTGCTTCCTATGGTGAGAATTTCAAAAAGAAGATGGCCACCACCAAAGTCCTATTAAATTAATCCTGCTTCAACAAGGAAAGCCAACTGGGTGACCTTGGGTCAGTCACTCTCAGTCCAACTCACCTCAAAGGGTTGTTGTTGTTGCAGGGAAAATAGAAGAAGGAAGATGTGTTGGAGCCTTGGGATCCAAGTGTTTGCCATCCTTAGTTCTGTATAGAATTGCACTACCCCATTCAGACCCAGTTCGCAACCTAGGGGTTTTCCTGGACTCATGTTCCCTGTTTGAAGAACAGGTGGCAGGCATGACCAAGAGACCTTTGCACGGTTCCAGTTTGTACACCAGTTGCAAAGTTTCCTGGATCATGGTTCCCTGTGCTTAGTGACTCAAACCCTAGTCATGTCTCACCTGGACTACTGCAATGTGCTCTACATGGGGGCTACCCTTGAAGTCCATTTGGAAGCTTCAGCTGGTGCAAAATGTAGCAACAAGAGCATTCTTTGGGGCCCTTAGGATGGCCCATATTACATCTCTGCTCCATGAATTTCATGGCTACTGGTCTGTTTTCAAGTGCAGTTCAAGGTGTTGGTTATGACCTTTAAAGCTTTTACTGGCATAGGTCAAAGCTACCTAATGAACTGCCTCACCCCGCTAGGACAAGCACGTCTTACTCATGCCAGACCTATTTCATATCCCATTGGTCAAAGAACTCTGACTATTGGGATCCAGAAGAAGAGACTCTAGGGGTACGATCTGCCCCCACCCTTCTATCCTTCTGCAAGAGCCTGAAGACCTGGCTCTGCCGGTTGGCCTGGAGACCAAATGGGGGAATTCCACCTTGGAGGTGGCTGCTAGATTGATGGCAGGCTCCACCTCCCTCCCCTCTTGCTCTCTGCTCTCTACCTTTCCATCTTTTTGATTACATATTGATGTATTATTCTCGCTGTGCTCCTTTATCATCGTTTATTTTATAGCTCTATTATTTTATTTCTGCTTACACTCCTTTTATTTTCTTCCTTTTTATTATTGTAAACCACCTAGAGTAGTCCCACTGGCGAGATAAGCAGCAAATAAATTTAACAAATAAGTAAAAAATAAATAAAGTATGTTCACCACCTTGGATTATTTGTAAAAATAATAAAAATGGAAGATAAATAAGCAAGTAAACAGGAGAGGAGAGGAGAGGAGGGGAGGGGAGGGGAGGGGAGGGGAGGGGAGGGAAGGGAAGGGAGGAGAGGAGAGGAGAGGAGAGGAGAGGAGAGGAGAGGAGAAAAGAGAAGAGAAGAGAAGAGAAGAGAAGAGAAGAGAAGAGAAGAGAAGAGGAGAGGAGAGGAGAGGAGAGGAGAGGAGAGGAGAGGAGAGGAGAGGAGAGGAGAGGAGAGGAGAGGAGAGGAGAGGAGAGGAGAGGAGAGAAGAGAAGAGGAGAAGAGAAGAGGTGCCCTTCACTGCTCAAGAAGGGGTCTAAATCACCAACTGCCTAGGATCGTTTTATCTGAATGCCTGCACTGAACAAGATGTTGATGGCACCTCTGATTATATGATCAACTCCTCCACAGACAGACTTTGGAATGGCATCATTCTTTAGAAATGCTTAGCTTTTATTGCAGCAATCCTGACTGGCAGCATCAGACCAAAATAAAAAATAAAAAATGTGGATCTAATAGCAAAGGAGATCTTCTCTATGTGGGTTATATGTTGCAGGCTTTTAAAGCCACTTTTAGCTTCTTCCAAAGCTGTATGGGCATTGGCATTTCGGTATGTCTTTCACAGTTTTTATAGAAGCAAGAGCCCAGATTTCCCAGGGTGAAACTATCGTTAAGTCAGTGAAAATAAGCTGAGCTGACAGCTATAGTGCTTCTGCCTGCAAAGAGGCACTGGATACTATTTTAATTGCAGACTCAATAGCCTCTACAGAAGTGTTTGCTTACTGAACATCCTGAGAGTTGAGTTCCAAAACCTCTGGGTAAAGGTTGAGCAAGCTGCTCTACTGCATGCAAATATGTCTCTGCATGACTGGTTTGTCATTTTGATACATTCAGTGCCTATTTTCCTACCAATGCAGGAAAAAGTTATTGCCTTTGTGAATCTTGAGAGATCCACATCTATTTGTCCAACAAACCTTTGTTTCCATCGAGTTTTCATCCACCTTTAACCTGGAGAAAGACAATCCTACAATTCTTTTTGTAGTATCTTGAAATGTAAGGAATTGTGTTTAGGTTCTCTATATAATGTACAATATCTGTAAAACAGAATTCAATCTATGAGACCTACTGATGCTGGAAATTAATTCAAGAGGGATACGTATTCTAGCATTCTGAGCCCCAGTGGCGCAGTAGTTAGAGTGCAGTACTGCAGGCTACTTCTGCTGCCTGCCGGCTGACTGCAATTTGGCAGTTCAAATCTCACCAGGTTCAAGGTTGATTCAGCCTTCTATCCTTCTGAGGTCGGTAAAATGGAGGACCCAGACTGTTGGGGGCAATATGCTGTCTCAGTCAGCAGAAGTAACTAGCAGTACAGCATTCTAACCACTGTACCACCACAGCTCTATGTAAGTATGCTGCAAGGGTTGGAGAGGAAGGAAGGAAGGAAGGAAGGAAGGAAGGAAGGAAGGAAGGAAGGAAGGAAGGAAGGAAGGAAGGAAGGAAGGAAGGAAGGGAAAGAAAGAAAGAAAGAAAGAAAGAAAGAAAGAAAGAAAGAAAGAAAGAAAGAAAGAAAGAAAGAAACCCTTGTGCTTTCTCTCCTTTTATTACTATTTACTCATGAATAGTCTTTCCAGTCCCTTAAATATCTGTCACTTTCTCCTTTCATCTGTCTAGGCTAATCACTTCCTTTGCCTCTTTGTCCTAACTATTCTTCCATCTGAACTTCTTTGTACAATGTGCAGGTTCTGCATGGTATTCTGAGACAGCTCATGTAGAACACATGGCAGTAACCTAACCATGAGGTGGCAAGGATATTAGTTATTGTCACCGAGACTCTGTTTTCTAGGAAAGCTCACAAGTGGCATCCCATTGGAAAAAGATTCTCCCATCACTCCGTCTCCGTCTACCTATCCAGCAGCAGCCAATATTCAATTTATAATCTATATTTTGTCCAAGAACTCAAGACAATTCACATAGCCTTTCCTTCTCAAATTATTCATTGCTACAATCACCTTATGGGCTGAAAGATAGTGATTGGCCCAAAGTCACCTCCAGAGTTTTCCAGAGTAAGGCTGGCCATTAACCTGGACCTGCCTGATTGTAGTCTGATAATGTAGCCAGTCTAACGTTCATAGAGGGTTTGGAAACAATTGTTAATTGGCAGATACAAAACTGTTTTTAAAGTAGATTACAGTAGACCTATGGGGTTATTTCATTCACTGTGTTATCTAGTTGATAGTACCCGTTCCTTCACTTTGTAATTAACTAAATTACTTGGTTTTGTAATTTAAATTACAAATTTGTCTAGTTTAGAGATCTTTTTTGGTCTGTTGACAGCATAAATATATCAAACGTGCTGAGAAATGTTTGCAATTCCACCTATTTGAAGAAGCTCACATCATTTGTTAAATACTTTAGGTCCTTTATATTTGTTTATATTTTATATTTTTATCTGATATATTTCATTCCATTTCTCATGTAATCATCCTGAAGCAGTTATAAAGCAAAAGGGAATCCGGGAGAGAAATATGTGAAGCTATATAATGGTGAAAGAAAGAGACTGTGTAAATGCTCCGAAATGTTATCTTTCCGTGTATTTGAACTATTCCTTTTTTTCAGGGACCTAGTTAGTGTGCAGTTGTAGAACTGTCTAATCAGAATTCAGTGAAACATGAACAGAGTGGTGTCTTAAGGGAGAAGGTAGGATTTGATGTCACAATCCGACCCCTGTTCATTTTTAAATAGACATTACATACACAGTAAAAAAAAAAAATGGAGCTTTGATCCCACGATCATGACTTTTTGATTGCCCCATCCCAGGCAGTCCTGTATAGGAAAATGAGATAACCTTGTTCATGACAAATACCTTTTGGTGAATTCTACTATAAGAATTGATTCCTGCGAGTGCCTTGGACTGCAAGGTGATCAAACCAGTCAGTCCTAGAGGAGTTCAACCCTGACTGCTCTTTAGAAGGCCAGATCCTGAAGATGAAACTCAAATACTTTGACCACCTAATAAGAAGGAAGGACTCACTGGAGAATAGCCTAATGCTGGGAATGATTGAGGACAAAAGAAGAAGGGGACAACAGAAAATGAGGTGGCTGGATGGAGTCACTGAAGCAGTAGGTGTGAGCTTAAATGGACTCCAGAGGATGGTAGAGGAAAGGAAGGCCTGGAGGAACGTTGTCCATGGGGTCGCGATGGGTCAGACACAACTTCACAACTAACAACAACAACAACAACAACAACAACAACAACAACAACAACAACAACAACTGTAAGAGTTATGCATTGCATCAGATTTACAAGGCATCAAGAGTGTCCCTTGTTTAAAAATATGTTTCCATACTGAGCCTGTCCATCACATTTTGCAATTTGAAAAAAGTTCTCCGGAGTGTATAAATCCTGAGATTAAGCTGTGGAAACCTCAAAGGCACATTGACTGGATTCACTTCCAATAAAAGCTGGGATTGGTTTCAACCAAGGTCTATGGAATTCTTATTGCTTAAAAACCATAATTTATCAATGCTATGTTCAGACAAAGCCACCCAAACAATATTATGACTGACATGATGCAAGAATTTAGCATCAAAGCACAAAGATGACTCTTAAATAAAATATATGCTTCCATTTTTTGTATCCTGCTGAAATTCTTCCAGAGATATAAAGATACAGTTTTATATTGAGATACTGTATGAAGAAGTTGGAATTTCCCCTTCTCCTTTTTCTACTCTCACAGCAAATCTGTACAGCAGTTTTCCAAGTAACCTCCCAGTGAAAAAACAATAAAAACATGACAACGATCATGATGATGATGCAACTATCAAACGAAAAGCTTGAAGTAAAATGAAAAAGAGGTTTCCTTTTAAATGCCTGAGGGAAGAGATAAATTCTGTCTGGCATCTAACATGAGAAAAAGAGGAAAAATGGCTCCTTCAAAAGAAAATACAACTGATGCGGATGCATCGTAGAGAAGATGCAGGTCTTGATAGCTCTCCACTTACTTGGAGATAGCATGCTTACTATTTTGAAGAAAACTTTTCTCCCGACTTATCTTCATGACAAGAGCTCTTAGTTACTCTGTGCTTTTTAAAAGGATTGCTGTGAATAGGCTATAGATTTCAACACACCTGAGGCAGGCATAAGAATGCTCAGCACCACACATAAAGAGGACTTTATGTTCTAAAACATTTTCCTCAGTTTAACCTGAAAATCAGGAATCTCCATCCCATGAGTCTGAATTATTTCATTTTAACTATAATTTCAAGGATGTTAATGTTAAGCGAGGAAATCAGGAGTCAAGTTGGTTCAAATGGATATAGGTTTATTGCATGTTAATACTTTCTACAAGAATCTGAACTACTAATGGTTAAAGAAAATTGGCAGTAGATAAGAGTCAATGGAATTCAAGATTTAGATCTCTTGTGAGCATGAATGGACTCAAGACTGATGGCATGTTTGACCTCTCCTTTGGGCTCACCTGGGTCATCTCCTACAGTTTATTTCCATAAAATTTGCCTAAAACTATAACATATCCAATCAATATCACCTCAATGTACCATATTTCGAAACATTCCAGTAGGTAAAATATCCTACCCTCAAAATGACCCTATAGAGCACTGCACACCAGAACAACTAAACACAAGAACAGTTTTTTCCCGAATGCCATCACTCTGCTAAACAAATAATTCCCTCAACACTGTCAGACTATTTACTAAGTGTGCACTACTATTAATCTTCTCATCGTTCCCATCACCCATCTCCTCCCACTTATGACTGTATGACTGTAACTTTGTTGTTTCTATCCTTACGATTTATATTGACTGTTTCCCAATATGATTTGATTGCTTATTTGTATCCTATGACTATCATTAAGTGTTGTACCTTATGATTTTTGATGAACATATCTTTTCTTTTATATACACTGAGAGCATATACACCAAGACAAATTCCTTGTGTGTCCAATCACACTTGGCCAATAAAAAATTCTATTCTATTCTATTCTATAAAAATGCAAACTATATTTGATCTGAGAGTAGTAGCTCCATGTTAGACTTACAAAGAGATTGGACATAATGGGAGATAAAAAGGATACAAACGTCATTCGCAGTTTGGTGAAGTGAGCTTTAAATGATCAGATTCATCCAGAATACATTACCAAGAAACATTGAATTGTTATCTTTAGACAGCCTTTTCTAAGAGTTTACAATTTCTCAGTTCAGTGAAGCTTGCGACCAGCTTGTTATCGGAACAAAAAAGGAAAAATCATCCAGTTCACAGCACAGAACTGATCTCACCTCAAAAAGTACACATTTTTTCCTGATAACAGACACTTCATTGGACTGTAGAAAAGCCACTTCATGCTTCAAAGTAGAGGCAATCTTTTTTAAGATTCTTGCACTTTTCAGGTAATTCCTAACAATGTACAAACAGACATTTTGGTTGGTTGGTTGGCACATCATCAAGCCAGCAAGCTTTCACTTAGAAAAGATTGAACATATGTCTTTCTTTCTTTCTTTCTTTCTTTCTTTCTTTCTTTCTTTCTTTCTTTCTTTCTTTCTTTCTTTCTTTCTTTCTTTCTTTCTCTCCCTCCCTCTCCCTCTATCTCTCCATCTCCCCTTCTCCTCTTCTCTTTTAATAGGTTTTTAAATACTTTTTATTCTCCCCAGTCATGAACTCATCATGGTTCATAATTTTTTTTTAAAAAAAATCATTGTACAATATGTTTTATGCATATTCCACTTGAAAATGAGTGCAACACTTTCAACAGTAGTAGAGTAATATTTTGTGCAGTTTTCAATCTTTCTATTTTTTTGCAACCCCAGCTACTGCCTTAGCCATATCCAGTATTGTCTAGCAGTTCCATTGGCTCTGAGAAGCAGATTCTGGAGTCATGAAGAAGCTGGTTGAATGAGCAGAGAAATAAACAATAGCTTTTTAATAAGAGGAGCAGAGACGTGTCTATTTAAGCAAGCCTCCTAGCCTGCAATCAAAACACCTTTTAAGCTGATTTATTTTTTTCTAATGAGATTGTGGTTTTTTATTCCACAGCTCAGGATTTATTTTTTTCTAATCGTTTTATATTATTCTTTATGTCCTTCCGTTAGCATTCTTTTTTTTTTAATAACCCTTGTGAGCCATTCTGAGAGTTTTGCTAAACTGCAAGGCACCATAAAAATGTTTTAAATCAATGCATAAGCACATTCTAATGGGCGCTTCCCTCATTATGTTAGAACAGGAATGTTTGCCCAAGTCAATAACGTTTCAGAAGGTGAAAAAGTCTTAAAGGAAGGAATGTATACTACAGAGAACTGTTTCCATATCAGACTTCTGCAGGTTGGTTTTTTGAGATTAATTTTTCCTCCAACTTTGAAATTCCAGCTATTGATTTTCCTTTTGTTCTGGCAATTGCCCTTAAAGTGCAATAAAACATTTACTTCCTCTTGAAGGTTTCTTGAAGAAAATGCCACTGGTCCTGCAAGGGCTGAGCAAGATAGATTAGAGTATATCAAAACATGCCAGTAAGCCAATTAACAGGAGATTTTGTCATCATTTCAGACCTTTCCAATCATAAGCACTTCTTCAACTTAGCATCTATAAACTTTGCTTATGTCACGTGGATGACCTTGTACATCTCTACAGCGTATTTTGGATAATACTCATCATTATATTTAAAGTAGTATTCCAGGATTGAGATTGGGTAGGGTAGTAAGCCCCCTCAAATTTTGCTATGGTGTCATATAGTGAATGATGGTGTTCCTGGGAAGGATGATAGAAGAATGCTATAGAAGTATCCCAAGAGTATGCCAAGATTACATATGCAGGATTATCCCTGAAGGATTGCTAAAGGTGTGAACTTCAACTCAGATTCTGAGTAATGCATGCTGGATAATCAAGATTGATTGATTGAGTGATTGATAGATTGATAGATTGATATTTTATATTTCTAAACCATGGGTGTCAAACGCATGGTGTCACATTGCCATTACTTATGTTTTGCAATGATTTTTCCCTTCGTGGAGCTGGGGTGGACATGGCCTGCATGTGATACATCTGGCCCACAGGCCACCAGTTTGACATCCCTGTTCTAAGCTGCCTATCTCCCTCAAAGAGGGGCTCTGGGTGCTGTACAATATAATATAACTGGTAAGTAAAAACAAGGTAGAAAAATTAAAATTAAAAATCAAATTAGGGTTAACAATTTTAAAATACTAGAATAATGACAAACATCAAAAGTTTATCGAAAAGAAGTCCATGTGTGTTTCAATTGATTATTCAAAGGTCTTCAGTTGTGGCAACTATGTCAAGCTACGGAAAGTCCTTAGGAAAATGGGAATTGTGGAACAACTCAATATCCTCATGAGAAGCCCATACACAGGTTTGGAAGCTACATTTCAGATGGAACGTGGCAAAATAGACTGGCTCCAGGTTTGTAAAGGAGTTGGATAAGGATATATATTCTTTCTCATTCATTCATTCATTCATTCATTCATTCATTCATTCATTCAACCTATTCAGTGAATAAATTTTCAGAGAAGCTGGATTGAAAGAAGTAGAGAATGATTTTGAAATTGGAAGAAGAAACAACAATAACCTGCACTATACTGATGACACTACTACTCTGATAGCTGAAAGTGAAGAGGAACTGCAAGCCCCAATACTAAAAGCCAAAAAGTACAGTAAAAATGTGGGGCTAAAATTAAATACATAGACCAACTAAATGACAACACATATAGCAACTGATAATGAAAGTATTGAAGTGGTAGATAACTTATGCCTTTTAGGATCAAGTATCAATATTAAAAAAATCAGCAGCCAAGAAATATTCCAAAAGCTAATGGCAGCCAGAAGAAATATTCAGATGCCATAACCTATTGTACACAGATCAGAATCATGCTAGTTATTATTTTCTCTTTTGACAGCCTAAGCTGGAATTTGAAAGAGCAGGTTAGATCGATGCTTTTGAACTTTGGTGTCAGAGAGAATACCATGGCCAGCCAAGAAAAAAACAAATGGATCAAAGAGCAAATCAGTTGAATATTCTTACTCAAGGCGTAAATGACCAGGCTTATATTGTTATATTTGGACACATTGTGCAATTATTTAGCTCTTTTGAGAAGTTTATAATCCTGGGAAAGGAAGGAAGGAAAAAGCAAAAGATAATGACCCACATCAAAGTGGATGGACTCAGGTACAGCAGTGATCAGTGTACCACTGGAAGAATGTGGGAACAGATCATCCTGGAGAAAATCTATCCATCTGGTTGGAAAGAGTTGATGCTGACTTGAGGGCATATAATCAGTCAGGGAAGTGAAAACACTTATAATTTTGGGAGTGACAATAAGCGTGGGAAGTGTCGTGGTTATGAATTCACCAAAAAACAGGGGGTTTTTTTTATTTTCAGGAAAAATTGATTGTTTCTTTTTCTCAAGATGGCAAATCTATTTTAGGATTTTCATTAATTTAAGATTCACTTTTGACCTTATCTTTAGACATGAATTATGCTGTAAACTTAAGAACTCTACCATAATTAGATGCCTACTACTTCTGCTTAAGCATAAGTTCAATCAGATCTCTAATTTAAAAGTTAGGTAACATTACACAGAGCCATTATAGTAAGAATTATTTTTGTTGGCAGAAGATGTATCTTGGCACTACTACTGTTCAAACTATATATCAATTCTCTTAAGGCCAAGATAAGCAACCTGAATAAGAATCTTCTAAACTGAAGAACTGACATACTGCAGTCCTCCTGCAATGCGGATGATGCTTTGCTCTTATCTGAGGCATCCATGGGTCTAAAGCACACGTTGAGTGCTTTAACTGTATATTGTGGTGCAGAAGCACTCAAAATTAATTATGCAACCCTAGGGTATTAGTATTTGCTAAGTGCTCTAAAATCCATGCCTGGCAACGAAGAAGCACCCAACTGAACAAGTCAAAGTCTTCAAGCATTGGGGGATAATGTTTCACGCTACTGTAAATGCAAGACCCATAGAGTGTACATTGTCCAAAATGCAAAGAAATCAGAAACAGCCCTGCACTGCCTTTAACTATACTTGAGATGCATGATTCAAACTTGCTTCACTAAAAATATTTTTCAGCTAAAGCATGCACACAAATTTTGTTCAGAACCGGTTGGGCCCATTTGGCTCTTTCACTCCTTTACCAAGGATGCCATCTAAATTCTTAAGGAACGTATTTCAGATACCATGAGGTGTCCCTAATGTGGACTCATGCCATGAATCTGGCTGGGCTGACCAAAAATAAAACTTGTATTTGGACAGGCATCCCCCCTTGCTGGTCAAAGTTATTTTTTCCCCTCTGAGAAGGGTAGGAGATTGCATGAAAAACTGAAGTGCTATGATTTCCCACTTGATGCAATTCTGATTATGGCTATGCAGATAGATCAGCGCACCAAGGTTTTGGATACTCACCAGCCATACAGATATGCTCTTGAGCAAACATTCACCTTTTTTTTTCAAAGAGGCTAGATAATGATGCAAAATAACCATCCCCCAATGCAAAAGAGGCCAAACTTGGCAGTATTTCATACCCTCCCAACCACTGTTTCTGAGGGGAAATTATGGGCATCTCATTTGAGCAAAATGTGCCCCTGTGGTAAAAGAGTTGCTGAAACATTAATCCACATTTTGCTCCATTACAAAGAGATCCTTCTGCTTACATCCCATTTGGTCAGATTTCCAGTTCACCCTGATCTGGTGGTGCGTTGGGAGGTCATGCCAATTTGTGAGAGCCAGTTGTTACATTTTCAGGAATTTTATGTGCCAGTTCAGAGCAGAACTGAACCACAAATACTTGGCATGCTGATCAGCTGTTTGGGGGTGGGCTGTGTGGCAGTGGCAAAGGAGCCAGCAGAGATGCTTATTATTTATTGAGCAGTACAACATAATCCAGATCCACAATTTCATAATTGTTACTATAAGATCAATCTGGTTTTATTTCTCTAAGACTAAATTTGCTTTATTAGTAGTAAAGAGTGTCATTCCAGGTTTATAATTATTTCACTTTTTACATTCTATCTCATGGTTTCTTATTTTTGACCTGGTCAATTCTGTTTCAAATGGGTAAACAAAACTAACAAGTCTAGACTATATGCATCTTTGAACCTAATGACCTACAAATATTTTGGACCTACTACTCCCAGAATTGTCTTTAGCTGTAGTGACTGGAAATCAGCCCTGAAATAAATAACAGAATAACAGAGTTGGAAGGGACCTTGGAGGTCTTCTAATCCAATCCCTGTTCAACCCTATACAATCTCTTCTTAAAAACCTTCAATACTGAAGCACCCACAACTTCTGGAAGCAAGTCGTTCCACTGATTAATTGTTCTAACTGTGAGGAAATTTCTGCTTAGTTCTAGGTTGCTTCTCTCCTTGATTAGTTTCCATCCATCGCTTTTTGTCCTGCCTTCAGCTGCTTTGGAGAATAGGTTGACCCCCTCCTCTTTATGGCAGCCCCTGAGATATTGGAATAATGCTATCATGTCTCCCTAGTCCTTCTTTTCATTAAACTAGATATAGCCAATTCCTGCAACTTCATATGTTTTAGCCCCCAGTCCCCTAATCATCTTTGTTGCTCTTTTCTACACTCTCTATAGAGTCTCAACACCTTTTTTATATTGTGGCCACCAAAACTGTGTCCAAGTGTGGTCTTTTCAAGGCTTTATAAAGTGGTACTAACATTTCATGTGATCTTGATTCTGGAAGGTGCCCTAGATATAAAATGCTCAGACATTTCTTTGGGATGATTTGCATGATGTATTCTCATGCAAATTAACACCACGGTACAAATTCTAAGACTGAAACCTTCTACCGACGAGGATCTTGAGTCAAGCAAGCTTACCTAAGGAGAAACCACACTTATATTCAACCATGTAAAGCAGCCTTGAAATGGTATCCTAAACTGTATCAAGCAGCACAATTTCTGGGAACTAAGTCAGAATATTTGCCCTTGAAATGGGATGCAAAATTTGTCATTCACTTGGCTGAGAATTTAATGTACACAAACCAATCTACTGACAATGAGCTCATAAATAAAGCTGCAAAGACATTTCTGTATATAAATTGCTCCTCAAAAAACACTGTTGCCACACTCCAAAATATATTTTCCAATGAGTATTTAATAGTAAATGAGAATTTAGATCTGAATAAAAATAAGCCAATCAAGTCGATAATCTTTAAAGTTTTATACCAAGCATGAAGTGATCTCTCTCATTTCTCGGAGGAGGAGAAAAAAAAATATGCGAGGAAAAAAGGAACCGGGAAGGGGACCCTACAGCTTTAAATGCAAAACTACCATAGGTGCAATGATATTGCTACATTTCACTGGCCATTTTAGAACAAGATTTAGAACAAGATTCTAAATAGATTAGCATATTGTTTATCCCTAGCACATTTTTAAATAGAAAATAAAGCACCTTAACAAAATTCTCCTAGGCACTATCAAAGGTGGAGCAGTAAAAAGTCTCCAAATATCTGTGTCATCTTTCTATAAATTCCTAATTGTTCTTCACCTCCATAAATGCACAGTGAAAAGGAACTAGGTCTTCGGGGGGGATTCAAAAATTGCAAGAAGGGACGATCCTACGAATTAACTAAATAGTAACATTGTGCATGACAGACAGTGTCTACAAAGATGGGGTCAAAAGATGGCAGGTGTCGCATTGCAATAAAGCTCATCCCTTTGGTACCTTAATAAGAAGGGCGAGTCTTCAGTCACAAAGCTGAGACAGTCATCTTCTCCCCTCTCGGATTCCCCCAACGGCCCTTCCAATTATACAGTGCAAGCTTCAAAGGTGATTTGGGAAAAAAATTGTTTTTGGATCATGCACAATTTGCAGAATCTCTTTATGCATTAAAGGAGGTTAGTATTTTTTCATGCCCCCTCTCCCAAATGGATAAATGATTTTAAGGTAGGTTGTTTTTTTTTTAACCTGCAGCACCATTTTTGCTTTGATGTGTTTTTTTTAAAAAACGTTATTTTATTTAAAAGCGTTAAAATTAACACGACCTAGTAAAAAGTAAAAGCAGAAAAGAAAAGAAGAAAAAGAAAGCAAAAGTGTAGAAAGAAAGAAAGAAGAAAAAGAAACAGTGGAAGTTTCCCTTGCAGTAAATTTTCTCTTATTGTATGGTTAACAAAAGAAATTAGTATTATCATTACCCATTTTTCCTCATCATCAAAACCATAAATCACAGGTATATGTTTTTCATTTTTGCAAAAAAAAAGTTCATAAAGGGGTTTCCCGTTATTAACAAATGTGGTTGTTGTCTTTCAACAATCAAGGAAACAAGTACTTTGGGATAGTTTCCAAATGAAAGATTCTGGGTGGTCTGATGCTTACAGCTGTGCAGCATTGCCACATAACCCTGGCAGTAGCTAGAAGAGAAAACCCAGCCTATTAGGCGACAAAATGGGTTTACACCTGACAAACATTGATTTGAAAGCATGTCAGAAAATACTCATCTCTATGAAAGCAACTTTGGCTGCAAAAATGAGTCCTTGGTCCAAGCCAAACATTTTTGTGACTCTCAGGACACTCCCCAGATCATAACCTAGACCAGGATTCGGCAACTTTAAACACTCAAAGAGCCATTTGGACCCACAGAAAAGAAAACACCGGGAGCCACAAAACCCTTTTAACATCTAAAATGAAGATAACACTACATATATCACTTTTTACCTTTATGCTATCTATAAAAAAAACCTATAGTGTGTTGCATTTATGAAATCAATGACCTGCTACAGAGAAAACCCATTTTTATTTCTGCATGCAACAAAAACATTTTGAACTCCGAAAAAAAGATGGTCCAAAAAGCTCAATAAATCACGTGCCGGTGGGTGTCACACATTGGTGGTTGTGATGCAGATTTTGAGCGACAGGGAGCCGCAGCAGAGGGATGAAAGAGCCACATTCAGCTCCAGAGCCATGGGTTGCAGACCCCTGACCTAGACATATGCCAGGGAAAAAAATTGATTTTATATGGCATATATTATCATTTTGGATCAAAAGGGGGCGGGGAATGGCTTTTGCAAGGAATAGAAACTGCTCCAGAATCCTTCCAAGGACACCACTGCAGCATCACTAAGTCCCCTGCACACTTTGGAGGCCAAAATAAATAAAAGTGTAGCCACTGGCTTTAAAATGTTGCTCATCCCAGCAATATGGCCAAGGCTGTTCAGTCCAAACCTGTTTCAGAGATAAAGAACCCGAAGGAAAAACAAGAAATGCCTTAAAGTGACCGAGTTAGCAGCTGCAAAGAAGACTGAAACAGATCACCCATTCTTGCACATTATAGTGAGATGTATTATAACTATATTTAATTTCTAGAAAGAAATATATAAATCCTTAGGAAAATGACTCTGAATTTAATACAATCCCCAACCACCTTGAAAATGGAAGATTAGATAGCAAAAAAATCTATAATTTTGCAGCAATCCCATCAGGGATGTTAAAGATTTAAAAAAGGACTGAGCTGATGACTGATCACAGATAATCATGAAATGACCCATTATTTCAACTGATCTCCTTTAATTTACTCAGCCAATCCTTTTTCTGTTTCATAAATGAATTAATTCCAGAATGATTATAACAAATAAAGCAAGTTTTTCCAGATATCTTCACTGGCAATGCTACATAATATTGTTGTGTATGATACAGCATAATGTTATTCCCACTGAGGGCAAGTAACATATTTCCAGCACTCAGACCCAAGTAAGTTGCTTAGAAACTCTTTCTCTCTCTCTTTCTGTGTGTGTGTGTGTGTGTGTGTGTGTATGTGTGTGTGTGTGTGTGTGTGTGTGTGTGTGTGTTTGCATGCAACCTGTTAGTGGTATACAAGCTGTTACAATAATGGCTGCTATATAGAACTAAGAAGACATTTCTGACAGTTAGAACAATTAATCAGTGGAACAACTTTCCTCCAGAAGTTATGCCTCCAACACTGGAAGTTTTTAAGAAGAGATTGGACAACCATTTGTCTGAAATGGTATAGGGTTTCCTGTCTGAGAAGAGGGTTGGACTAGAAGACCTCCAAGGTCCCTTCCAACTCTGCTATTCTATTCTATTCTATTCTATTCTATTCTATTCTATTCTATTCTATTCTATTCTATTCTATTCTATTCCATTCCATTCCATCCCACCCCACCCACACCACCACACCACACCCCACACCACCCCACACCACACCACACCACACCACCCCACCCCACACCATACCATATCATACCATACCATATGAAAATAGTTCTCCTAACATCCGTATAATCTACTGCTTCTCTATCAACCTGGTGCTCTCTACATGGTGTTCTCTACGTTTTGGCTTATACCCCCAAACTTGTCAGTTAAGTAACAACTGTCAGAATTCCTACCTTGGATAGGAAAGACTTAGTTATGATATTCTGTCTGTATGGCATCTTGATTTTGTTAAGATATTCTCAAAATGTTATATTCTAACTTGACTGTACCAACAAGCATGGATGTTAATAGTTGTTAGCCATCTATGCCTAATCATCTCTTCATGCATAGGATTCAATGTAAACTTCAATAAAATGCGATGGGGATTCCAACGCACATAGAGGACCATATGAGGAGGCTTCTATGCTGCAGCTGTACATTTTGAGTCATGATCATTAGAGGACCATGTTAGGAACAAAGCTATGATTCTGTGTCAAGGCTTTGCTCACTGTTAGTTTTAACGTCATGTTTTTATTTCTACCATACTATTGAAGTTGGAGGGTATGAGAATTAGCAGAATGCATAAGATTCAAAAATTTATTTCGAAGATATTAAATTAGGGGGCCTTTGGGTGACACATTGAAGCAATCGTTCCTTAAAGATTGAATTGCATTTTTAAAAATCATTTCAGCGCGGACAATTTAAAAGCTTTATATCAACTTCAAACCAGCTATGAAAATTCTGATTTTATGTCATGTTTTGTAAATGTTGATACCGAGGCATTAGATATTATTATAACACTTGACTTTTAAGTGCATAAATAATAAAAAATATTTTAACAGGAGCCAACAGCATTAGTTAAAAATGTTTTTATTTTTTAAAATAATTGCAAAGTACCTGCTATTTAAAATGAGGGGACTGTGAGGAGTAATTCTGAAGTTCATAGTCTCTACATGTAATTCCCATTTTTCAGCACAGAGAAATCACCCACAGAGAACAAACTGTTTCATACAGCTGATTTTATCATCCATCCATCGCTGCATTTCTGAAAGTTGTTTTGATATGTCTGACTATTGTCAATGACTGACTGCACTCACTGCACGTTGTTTCTTAGTGATTTCCTCCAGTGTCTCCATTTGATCACATCCTACTAAAAGTGAAAATAAAACTATGGCAAAAACTGAGCCGGTGATTTAATTTATGCTGTGGGAAGATGTTTAAATCTGATCAGGAAGCAAGACCTGATCCAACAGTTAAGTAGATAAAGTAACCACTTGGTTACTACCTTCCCCACCACCACCACACCCCAAATAAACCTCACAAAGCAGAGGTGGTTTAATTCTATTAGAACATACATACCAAGAGGCCGCCTTGCAAATCTTGTTAACAATTTAAGATTTCTCCCAAAGAATCTGTTGTCATGCAATTTCAGAGACGACTGCTCCAATAACATGAACTACTGTTGCCATAGCAAGGTGCTCTTAAATAGAAACAGAAAGAACAAATCTGAAGGAGAAAAAAAAAAACGATGCCGTGTTTCAGGAGGTGAATGAATGAGACAAGTGAGTGGGACGCTTATCATTAACACAATATTCAATAATACTGAGAATCATAATATTATTTAACGTGCAGTACCAAACCCACACAAAAATTCATAGTGTTGCCTAATAAGGAGATTAGCTGAATGAATGAAGCCTCGGAGACGGATTGAGACAAGTTGAGGTATGGTACAAAAAATGCTACTTGAATTGATTTCATATTATCCTTCTGGAGATTGCTTAAATACTTCTTAGGCAAGTTTCCTGCCTAAGGAAAAAAGGAAAAGAAAGATTTGGTGTTATAGAAATGGCTAGTTATATATTAATGTGTAAAAGCAAAAAGTTGAGGTTGGAGTGTGTTTATCTTGTACTGTGCTAAAAAGAGTTGGAAGACAATGCCTCCTTTTCCCTGCTCCCTTTCCCTCCCTTAATTTCCTATTTTCTTTTCTTCTTTGTATTTCATACAATAAAATAAAAACAAGAAACTTGAAAACAAAAGATATTCCTTCCATTTTTCATTTCATCAAATCAATGTATCAAAAGCATCTTTTTCTTATATGCTGTTGACTTTGCTTCTTCAGTCGGACTTGTCTTCCATATTTGGTTATGACTGATTGACTGTATTCCATTAATGTCAGCTCTTAGCAACCATATAGATAGGTTTCTTCCATGATGATCTGTCCCCGACATTGTCCTTCATGTCTTCCAACAGTACACTAAACATCACTGTAACTGAGTTCATCCACCTTGCTGCTGGTTGGCCTCATCATCTCTTTCCTTCCATCTTTCATATTTGGCTATGTTGCCAAGTAATTCAATTTAAAATGGCAATATACTAAAAATTCTTTATTTTCTTCTCCTCAACGAGGAAAAGGAAGAAGAATAGGAGGATTCAGAACTAGTGGGATGAATTAATAAAAGCATTTCCTGAACTATTAATATTATAATGAATCATTCATCAAATTATCCTTAAATTCCTTGTGACCAAAGATGATTCAGTCTTTGATTCAATTCCTTTTGAAAAGGAGTACAGAGGTCCTTCAGTTTTGCAAGAGCAGTTAGAAGATCCATTAAGAGATGGATTCGGTATCTGAATGTTCGTCAGTGTATCCAAAGCAACATGGTTAAGTTGGAATATTGTATGTCAGAAGACAATATTGCTGATAATTTTACCAAAGCGCAAGGTGCTATCAAACATAAAACGTGTTGTGAAAGCTATGGATTAAGAATCTAAACTGTATATATTGACCTGTCCAAAGGGGAGAATGTTAGGATATGGTTTGAGCCTAACAAGTTGTCCAGGCAATATATGTGTTCTGTGACTTTAGGTTTTACTGCAGATTCATTGTAATGCTGAGTCATGCTGTATTCAGTTGATGATAAGCTACCATTGTGTGAGGAGTGCTATCCATTGTGCTATCATCGTTTGATGGATCTGCTACCATCGTGGTTTGTGAACCAGAGTGAGTTTGTTATTCTAACCAACTACTGTTTGTGGTAAGAAGAGTTCTTGTATCACTGGACTGATTTAACTGGCAAAGACTTGGATTGATTTAAAGACTATGAGATTGTTTTTTCACTATAAAGTAAACTTTTGATAAACCAGTTTGCATATCTCTTATTCATTGCTCTCAGCAACGTTTCCTTGTGCGTTTACTCTGCTGGTTGGTAACACAACAACAATATCCTTAACACTGAGAAGTCAGTCCTAGGAAAGGAGGAATGTAACAAAGAAAGTAAAAATAACCCCACCTTGATTTTCCTTGGTATAACAGGGGGAAGAAGGAGAGTCAGACGGCTTTTAAGATTTTGTTATTATTGATGTTGGATTATTATTCAGAAAGTGATGACTCTTAGTGACCCCCAGATACAGATTTTCTCCATTCTCTTCTCTGTTACTCTACCCTACACATTAAAGTACATTCCTGCAGTCTTACTGTGTCTGTTTCTTAACATATCATGAAGGGCTTGCATCATTCAGTAAAAGAAGCAGAGCTCTATAAATTTAAATGAGTTGCATAAATTTAAATAATCATATTTTAACAAAAGTTTGGTTATTTATGTTAACATGAACTGAAAAACCAGTATGATTAGAACAGGGGTGTCAACTCAAGGCCCAGGGGCTGCATCCGGCCCACAGGGTGCTTAGATCTGGTCCACAGGGCCACCCTGGAAACAGCGAAGGTCTGGCCCGTGGTTCCTCTGCCAGCGGAAATGGAGCTTGCGAGCCCATTTTTGCTGGCAGAGCGATCTGGTTACAGGCGTCCCCAACACGAGTGACATCACGCTGGCCACGCCCACCCCAGCCATGCCCACCCTGGCCCCCCAGGTCAAATACAACCCTGATACAGCCCTCAATGAAATTGAATTTGACACTCCTGTATTAAGGGGATGGAGGCTATGGACATTGGAGCCATTGCAGTGTCTCTATCGATGCTGGCCACTTTCTCCTAAGATAAGTCAGGAGGTTTGAGTTCAATCTGAATTTTCAATTAGCTTGAACAAGAGTTGGATCTCACACAATTGAGAATTTAAAATCAGCTTTATAGGATGACTTGTGACATGGTTTTACTCAGAGGAGGAATCCATTTTGGATGTTGCTGTTTGACACATCAAGAGATAGAAGATGCTCGGAATGGGACCTCTTTATGCAGTTGCTTTATGATGGCTCTTATATTTGGTTGTTTTTCCTGCTTGGCTATAACACAAAAGGCAAGATAAAAGTTAATATAGAAACATTAATTAACTGTTTACAATTTATATTTTTGCTATTCTGTTTCTGATTGATGTGTTTATAAGATTTAGGTTTGTAGCACCACGAGAATTTTGTTTGTTTAGGATTTATTTGTAAGATTTTTGTCTCCTTTTCTCCATTTATTATTTATATTGTTGTTGTATACTTTTCTATTGGGTATGCATATTTATTTTGTGATGTGGGTCTACGACTAGTAAACTTCAATTGTCTTACACATGCAAAAGGCTTCATGCCTCTTACTTTGCCAGCCAAATAAAGCAGAACAACTCGTCAGCCTTCAATATATTGCTGCCATTCGCAACTGGAGGTGTCTGGTGACCTCTGTGAGTTCTCACAATATAAAGCAGCTTTCCCCAGATGAGCTAAGAAGATTACAACTCCCAGAATTCCCAGTTCCAGGAATTGCTGAGCCAGCTTCTTTAGAGACTGTCAGGCAAGAAAGGCTGCTCTAGATTTTACAGGAGGGGGAAAAAAGGAGAGTTCAAAGATATTCATCTTCCAGAAGGTTGTAAAAAATACTTTGGATTCAATACTTGCAAGGAAGTAAGGCCCTAATTCCCCCTTTTAAAATTGGGAAGTGCTCTAGATGCCGTCTTAAAATAGCATTAAAATACTTTACTTTTTAATGCAAAATACCTAGTTGTTTCGTTATTTCGAATTGCCACCTGTCCTGAGGTAAATCTCAGTTACCGTTCAAAATATGTGCTTCTCCCATTTTGATAATATGTTTTTTTCAGTTTTTGAAAGAACATACAGAAATTACACATTAGGGGACAGGTTATACACAAAACTCCACAAAGTCATGAAAACAATTCTACAGATATATGTTACATAAGGCAAAATGGCATGTTAGGAGAAACTTGTTAATACATTTTTAAAAACTGAAAGTGATTTTGAAATGGGAGAAATTCAACTTAAGGCAAGGAAAAAAAATGATGAAACGATTGAAGCTAAAGTTAACATTTCTACGTGGGTTTTCCTAAATCTCATAAGTCTCCCACTTGGTGTGAATCTGGGGTTGGAACAATGCCTTCCTCCTGGTGTTTTTATTGGCGGTGTTTGAGAGGATGAGAGGGCTCGTGCCTCTCCCCATGTTCTTTTCTCCAGTACCTTTAGAGAAAAGGAATATATGAAGACCCTAAATGTAGTGGAAGTGCTTGGTCCTCCGCCCTCTTTGTAACTTGAACACTGCTATTTGGCTGTCAGCCGGACCGCAAACTAATTTAACAGAGAAAAGAGGGCCCATTGTATTCAAAGAAACACAAATGTGTGCTGTAAGACTGAAATACAAGATTAAGTACAAACTACAATATAACAACCATTCAGCTGACAAAATAATTAGGAAAAATAGCTGTGCGCTCTTTGCTTTTGCTTTAGGATATTTGAAGACACAAACAGATTACTGCAGTTATGTCAATTTTCTTCCATTTCTTTATATTCACACACATCTTTCATAAAGAATCACTTTTATTTACCTTGAAAAGAGTTTCTCTCTGGGAATACAATTGCATGGCACCTTCGGGTACATTTTGATGTTTTAAAATGTGGAGGCATTTCACTTTCCTGAGCACGGCTGAGAGTTACAGAGAAGATGTAAATGATCTGGTTATGCTTCCAGAATTGCCTTCAAAATGTCCTTGCTTTTCAGATGAGCCATTCTTCTGTTTCTGGAAGAAACCTCCAACTGCATCATTGGTTCAGATGCTACCAAGATATTCCATTTACCTGACTAACCTCACCACCTCTGCCATATATACATTTAATTTAGATTACAATTTTCCTTTTTTCTGAACAGGCACATACATATGCCATGAATGCACCGTACTAAAACTGTTGAAATCAAGAGAGTGGGTTGTCCCCTATGGCCATTGCTACAGCTCACCTTGGGTGCTCATAGTTCTGCCTGCAATATTCCTGTCCATTCCAGGTTCACTAAAATTACACCCACTGTCTTTCCTATCATGTTCAACAATGTTGATGTTCAACTATGCTGACATACCGTCATACTTAGAGATATACTCTGGGAGTGGGGAGATTGAATTCTTGGACTAAATAGCATAAAGCTAGACAAAGGCTTGTCCTTACATCCCAATTGCCATTGTACAAAATGACTGGTCTAGGGGTATGTTGAGGATATATCCTCACAACAGCTCTATCTTTTCCCAGCCTGCAACTGAGGCAACTGAGTCTGGCTTTAGGTGGAAATAGGATTTTTCCAGCTACTGTGAAAGAAGATCTTCCATGTAAACATTTTAGAGTGCACAGAGAAGGATCCTTCAGAAGTTGGCAATCAACAAGGCTCAACTTGGCCAGGCCCACATGGGACGGTCATTCCCATTTGGTCACTGAACTATGAGCCCCATGGCCAATTGTAATAATAAGTGTAAGATGCACTGGAGGACTCATTCTGGTGATGTCCATGGGTGGCGAGGTTATTTAGAGATGGGAATATTGAGTTCATGTAACGCTCAGTGCAGATCTATCAGGAGGCAGATATTTTGAAATAAAATTACCTCAGCAAGTTTCATGGATTTACATAATTTGAGCTGGGGTCTCAAAGAAACAATATATTTACCTTCACCATACCATAGTATTTCTCTTCTTCTAGGTCCTGCAAATCACACACTGTTCTTTAAAGAAGTTCTCCCCTTAAAACATCTGGTGATTTTCAGCACCTACAACTAGAGAAACAGCTTTCCCAGCATCAAAACTTTAATGGTTTGGGATTGACAAGTGAAGGGGGACTCACTGCTGGCAGGGAAGCCACCAACTACTTTGGAATTCCCTCACAGGATAATCCAGCATAAAACCTACCCGTGCCTATCTGGGTTGTGATGTTCCCTGCATGTCCAAAGGGGGCAAAGCTTGTGCAGCAATATTGCAGTACAGTACTGCTTTCATTGTTCTAATAAAAGTGGCAAGTTCCCATGAATGCCAACTGCTTCAGTCTCAATTATCTAGCTATCTATTTCTTTGTTTGGATGGAAAAGAGAAAAGAGCATAGATTACATCGCAGGTGTTTCTATGTCTCAAAATTCACCATGAGTATTTCATTTTTGAATATGCATTAGTTAAGAGGAAAATATCTCTTAGGTTGCCAGAACTCATCAATCAATCATGAATGCTGATATTTTCTGGAAAGGAACTAGGGACAGGATATATCCATTATATTCACACCCATACTTATACCTAGGCAAGCAAGCACAGTGTAGACACACATGAATTACAGATAGGAAGCCAATGTGCTGCACTTGTTAGATTTTTACACCAAGCCTGATGAGATTCCAGTTCCCATATTCACTTGGCCTTAGCATTTACTTAAGGACTTTAGACCTTTCATACTATCAAGCTGCACTGCTGTCCCAGAGGGTTGCCACGAGAATAAAATTGGAGTGAAGGAAAGACAAAAGTGAGACACTTTGATTCTCAGGAACAAAAGATATAAATGGAAAAAATAGCTGGATAAATGAAACGCTGGATAAAAAGGAAATGTGAAGTAAATATGAGAGAATGATAAAAAGCACAGTTCAGATGTGATTGTTTAGATGCTACATATTATCATATATGGTGGACTTGCAAGAAAGTGAAGGCTTTTTGGATAAAAATTTGGTGGGTTATGCAAAATGTTTTGAAGAAAAAACTCCAATTCTCTCCACAATTGTTCTTATTGGGTATAGTTAAGGGTTTTACATTGGGTGAAACAAAGCTGATATTGTATATGGTGACAGCAGCTAGATTATTGATAGGTCAATATTGGAAAAATGATGCTACGCCCACTGTTGAAGAATGGACTTTGAAGATGGCCAGCTTTGCAGAGATGGCGAAGATTTCAGCATATCTAAAAGGTTGGACTCAAGAGACTTATGTATGGGAGTGGAAGAAGTGGATAGATTATGTACAGAATAAATATCAAACTAGGAAATATCAGATAGCTTTTAGCTGAATGTATTATATAGGGATAGAATAATTGAATGTTATTTATGAAGAAATGAATAGCACACAGGGGGTGGAATAGTTAGGGGTTATAGTATTATAAAATGTGATTTTGATTTGGATTTCATCTTGAGGAAGTCATGGGGGGAGGGGAGGGTTAGGGAGGGTTTGTGGGGGGAAACCGGGGGGAAAATGTATTTGTAAAACTTTTTAAATAAAAAAAAAAGCACAGTTCTACCAAAAAAAAAAAATATTATGAGTTGGAAAGAATTGTTTCTTGGCAAGTTAAAGTTGGACATTGGGAAAAAAAGAGCCAAACATTCTAGAGGAAAAGGATGAGAGAAGGTGCTGGACCAGAAGCTCTAACTGGAGGTTTTAAAACACCCACCCACAAGCACACCGAGAAGGGAAGAGGTGGCAAAAGTCAGCTCTTATATATATACTTAGTTTGACCAAACTGGAGGCCCCTTTCTACTTAGCTAGTCTCTCCTAGGTTTTATTGAAGGAACCTCTGAATCATAAGTGCAACTCACAAGACTGAGTTTCATCTTAATCAGATTCACCTACAACAGGGGTGTCAAACTCAAGGCCTGGGGGCTGGATCTGGCCTGCGGGATGCATAGATCTGGAAGCAGCGAGGAACTGGCCCACAGTGCCTCTGCCAGCGAAAATGGAGCTTGGGAAGGCCATGTGCGGCTCTCCTGAGCTCCATTTTTGCTGACAGAGGATTGCAGGAGACCATCGCAGCTGGAACCAGAGCTCAGGAGCCCATTTTCCCTGGCAGAGCGCTGGGCTGCCACCGGCGCCCCTGAAATGAGTGATGTAGAGTTGGCCATGCCCACACTGATTATAACTACTACATCCACCCACCCCCCAGGTCAAACACAACCCTAATGCGGCCCTCAATGAAATTGAGTTTAACACCCCTGACCTACGACCCGGGGTGAAATGTAAAATTTGTTACTACCGGTTCTGTGGGCATGGCTTGGTGGGGGGGGGAGTGGGGGGTAATGTGACTGGGTGGGCGTGGCCAACTTTTTTTTTTTTTACTTTTAAAAGCATTTTTTCTACAACCTTAAGAGGTTGCAGAAAAAATGCTGTTAAAAGCCTCTAATGATCAGGCAACTCAGCTGGGATCGCCAGAGGCTTTTAAAGGCATTTTTTTTTCTACAGCCTCTTCGGCCGAAGAGGTTGTAGAAAAAATGCTTTTAAAAGTAAAAAAAAAAAAAAGCCTCTGATGATCGCGCGGCTCAGCTGGACATGGGGGAGGGGTGCACAGGGATTTTTGCTACCGGTTCTCCGAACTACCTGCCGCCATCGCTACCGGATCGAGTGATCTGGTCCAAACCGGAAGCATTTCACCCCTGCTACGACCTCAAGTTCCCATTCTCCAGATGTATTGTTTAAAAGATCATAGTAAAAAAAAAAACAGATTAACTACTGGGATTACCTTGTTATTAAAACTAACTTGAAATAATCCACCATTGTCAGATTTGAGAGCCAGTAGACTGAGATGTGATCCCCAAAGGAAACGTAGATCTTGCACTCATAGCTATAATCCTTTTTTTTTTTTTTTTTTTTGGTTAATTTTATCTTACAATTGCAACATTTTTCATGTTCTGGAAGAAACAAAACAGTTTCCTCTGCCTGCGGAATCCTGAAGAGAAAGAAAGAATTTTCCTTTCAAGGCCACTTCAGAGGACACATTGGAAGGTGCTTGGGGAAGTGGTTTAAGCCTTATTGTACAATGTGATAGCAATACTTACCAATGAGTGATGTGCCTAAAATGTGTTCTATGCTTCAGCAGCCTCTCTCATAACTCCCGAGACCATTTTAAATTGCCTGCAGCCACTGGCATGTTTTTATGGAGTGCTTTGCCTCCTTTCCTTAACTTAAATAAACAGAAACTGTTATGATGATGAACTGTCAATGCACCACAGTAAAACCAGCAATAAAATTCAAGGATGCTCCCTTTGGAGGTGAATGCAAAAGTTACCTGCTGAAATAGGCTTAGGCTACAAATCTAAGCATGGTTGCTTAGAATTAAATTCCACTGAAATAAATGTAGCTGGTTTCCAAATATGGGCTCAAGGAATCAGTCATTTGAAAATCCAGTTTTATTAAAAAAAAAAAGAATCCTAGACTTCTGTTGAAATATTTGCTAAACCTTTATTTGTATTTAGTACAAGAAGGGAAATAACACTGCAATTTATTGCATATTCTGGATTCTGGTAGAAAGAATGGAAGCTTTCAAAGTTAAAATTGTTTCAAGACAACTACAACTGTCAATGGATATGCAATGAACTCAGAAAGAAGCTTTAAAGATGGATGCTCTTGAAAGGAAGTTTGAGAACCTGGCCTTATATAGCAATAGCACTTAGACTTATATACTGCTTCACAGGGCTTTTACAGCCCTCTCTAAGTGGTTTTACAGATTCAGCATATTTCCCCCAACAATCTGGATCTTCATTTTACCCACCTCGGAAAGATGGAAGGCTGAGTCAACCCTGAGCCTGGTGAGATTCAATCTGCCAAATTGCAGTCAGCCCACAGTCAGCAGAAGTAACCTGCTGTGATGACCCAGGGCATGGCACAAAGATAACACAAACAGCTGGCAGTTCAAACAGCCCCTTTATTGCTCCAAATCTCCCCAAACGTTCCCACGTTACCGGCAAGTCCCAAAACAGAGTGAGAACAAACCCCCACACAAACCTCAAACAGCCTCTGGCTGCAATTAGTCCAGCCCAACACTATCTGCACCCAGGCTGCACGGCTATAAATCTCAAATGTATTTGGCAAAACAAGAGCCAAGCAAGGAGTTCAGGGAGCAGAAGATCCAGTCCGGAATGCCAACAAGGAATGCAAGGACTCTTGGCAAGTTCAAACGTCAGCACACAACACTTCAGGAACTCAGCGTTTGTTCCCAACAAATGACCCTCCCCATGGCATCTCCTTAAGTCTCATTCCCCAGGTGTTCCTGGTGAAGCTGGGCGGGGCACTCTCCTCACACGTGGCCTTCTCTGCCTACACTGATCCCTCCTTCTCTGCACTCTCTTAGCCTTTGTATCAGGAGGGGGTGGTTCTTGTTCTTTGTCTCAGCTCTGTCTCTCCTCCCTGCCTGCATGCCTTGCGAATTCCAAACAGCCTTGCCTGAAGTGACTCTGCCCTTCCCCAGTTTCCTCTAAGGCCAACGGAGCTGCCCTCTCACTTGCTGTCAGTTCTTGTTCCAGCTCATCTTCCGCTGCAGATTCAGACTCCAATGGGGGCGTGGCACCTGCAGTACTGCACTCTAACCACTACGCCACCATGGCTCATGATATATTCAAACTAGGAGGTGGAGTAACTCCCTAGATTTTTCAGGCCTACCTCCTGGTTACCTAATCCCTCTGTCCCAAAACTTCTATCATCTCAAAACTTTCTTCATCTGTCATTTCTCATCCGTGTGCTCTTCCTTGCATGCCTGGAAATTTGCCAGCTGATCTGCTTTGTCTCTAGCCAAGCCAAGGGTACCTGCTTTTACCCATGCATCCTCAACCAAAGGAAACCAGAATTCCATTTCATACTATCCAGCTTTAAAGTTCTTGCATGTTACTGCTGTGTGAAGGTTCTTATGTGAGACTCTAAGAGTTTTGTCATTGCTTTGTCAACACTAAAGGAGCAGAAACCAGAATTTGCTACATTTGATATCTCTGGGAATGCATGTAGATTTTCCTCCTCTGAGTATTTGGTGGAGATTGTGGGGTTCAGAATCACTATTCCAAAGTACAAATTAATCTACTCAAGACTGAGTTGTACGTCAGACATGAAAAATTAAAGCAAGAATTTTTAAAAATAGCAGGACCTTGGAGAGTTCCAAGTAAATGGAGCTGAGAGTGAAAGGGTGGTACCTAAATCTGATTAAATAAATAAATAAATAAATAAATCTTGTGATTTGCACCTTTCTGTAAATCAGTGAAATGGTGGTTCCCCATAGATGAGATTGCAAAAAGTGTGTTTCATCAGAACTCGAAGGAGACATATTGAGTAGAATTGAAGGTAAATATTACTCTCTATTTTTTAACCTAATGCTAAACAAAGACATGTTAGGTAAGAATATATTAAAAAATAATTCATTTTTAAAGCTGCTTTTTTCAGTTTTTATTTAAACACAAAGCAGTACTAATCTCAACTTAACAAAAACAGCTATTCATCAGGGAGAAAATAAAATGAATGTCTCCATAAATAAGTAAATAATGTGCTATAATAAGTTAGAATGCCAAAGGCTATTACCTACTACTCCAGTTTGATTGTCAAAGATTAGTTAGAACAGATAATTTCATCATCAAACCCTGAAAGAAGAACAGAGACATTTGGATAAAAAGGAGAGTATGTGACAGCCCTCCCCAGACATTTTCCAAATACCTGCAAAACCTTAGAAGAAATTATATTTAAAAATATAAAAGAACAATAGCATATATGGCAGTTCTCATCTCAACTTTAAAAAATACATTTTAAGTGACTTGACAAAACTAAAAATGGATATGATAATTTTACTGTACTTTTTACTTTGCCAAAATAGAATTTAAATAGTATATTTTAATCATTATTTCAGATAAAAATGCTGCTTGAGTTTTAAGCGGGATTATATTTTACATCTGAATTCATATATTTATATCCCTGAATTCCATTTATCAGATGGAGGCAGAGGTTTAATTAAATATTAAAGGAACAAGAAGATCCTTAATTATTTAGTGTTTTCTCTGAGAGTTTTAAAAATACAGTTTAAAATTACAACCCAGAGATAATGCTGGCATTAATTTAACAGTAGTAATGTGGAGTAGTCTTCAATTCATAACTCAGACTTATAGAGGCTGTCTGATTCTAATGAAATAATAGAAGGAAATAGGGAATTAATGTGCAGGTTGGAAAAATGGACTATTTATTTATTTATTAAACTGATATGCCACCCATCTTGTTGTCACACAACTGTTCCTTAATAGTTTACTTCTGACCACTGCATGCTTTTGATTTTGCAGACTCTTTCAACTACCTAAGTGCTAAAATGAAAGCATACAATTTGGATATAAAATCAAACCTTTGTGTCTTCCTTCTCATTAGAGGACTTATCGGTGTTGTGCAAAGAACTTTGATTTGAGAGATGATCTCATTACAAATGTCAGTCCCTATCAGATAAGCAGTGAGAGTTGCCAGGAGTCATAACTCTTGTTACGTCTTGTTTTGTCAAGTTTCAGACAGCACCCAGATGACAGACAATTGGTTCTTTGCTGATTCAGAGACAATGAACACACCAATGGGTAAGGAGATTTTAAGTTATATATTAATATATAACCTCTGCCTGTTAGTTTAATAACAGAAACATAAAAGCATAATATACCAAGCAAGAAGATTAATAACTCTCCCTTCAGCTGTTGAGATCCCCAAAACAACAGCAGAAAGACCTCAAAGTGCCAGGGTGCACAGCAGTGGTGGGTTGCCCCCGGTTCAGACCAGTTCGCAAGAACTGGTAGTAAAACCGGTGGGAGGCTCTGCCCTGTTGTGACTCCAACCCCCAAGCCCGTCTTATTGGAGGGAGAAGACTCCGAAAGTGAAGGAAAGGAATTGGCAAGGCCTCCCTCTCCAGGACCCTCCTCTCTGGCAATGCCTCAGGTGTCTCCCGAAGGAGAAGAGATAGGCCAGGAGTCAGGCATCTCCGAGCAGCCGCAGTTAGACAGCGACAGAGATAAATCTTGGCTGGATCCCCGCCAGCATCAGAAAGACAAGCACATGCAGCAGAGAAGGAGGCATGCCAGAGATTAAGCTGAGTCACTGGACCACACCCCACAGGGGATAAAAGGGGGTGTGGTGGCCATTCAGGCTTTGTGACGGACAAAACTGAACAGCTAGCAAGTCATACTGTGTCTCTGGAACTTCGTTATCTGCCTTCCTTGGATTTATTATGGACTGGACTTGACAATTCTTTGGCTTTGTGAATTTATTTTGGTTTATCTGACGGAGGAGGAACACCTCCCTCTGTGAGTAAAGTTTTTGGCAAGCAGCTACTGGGTTGCTGCCAATTTTGTTATCAAAGGAAATCATTGTCTGCAAGTTTATTTTAACTCCTGGCTGACTGTTTGTGTGCGTGTGGGAGACGGGGACAGAACATGCCCACTGATCCAGATGTCATCATAGGCAGGTGTGATGCGAACCAGTAGTAAGTAGTAAGGTAAGTAGAACCCACCCCTGGTGCACAGCACTAAGTGCTCAAGTCTATGCCAAAGTTCAAAGCTCAAAGGGCAACACTAAGGTTTTTAGTAAGGCCTGGGCATGATCCCATGCTAAGGACCCGGCAGGACCTGACCTTGACCTTGGTGCAGTGGTGGGTTCCTCCTGGTTCGGCCCGGTTCTCCCGAGCCGGTAGCGGTGATGATATGATGTCACCGAACCGGTTCTGCCCCCCCATCCCCCGTGCCCCCCCGCGTTATTCTTACCTTTTATTTGGCCCCACCCCCAATCTATTGCTGCCTCCTGAGTCCTAGTTGATGGCTAGAGGGAAAAAAACTGTTTAAACTCTTGCCGCGGGGCTTCAAAGGGCCGCCCTACAGCTGATCAGTGTTAAAAGAAAACAAATGAGTAGACCGGTGCCTGCAAAAATACATGAGTAGATCAGTGCCTGCAAAATAAATGGGTAGACCAGTGCCTGCAAAAAATAAATGGGTAGATTGGTACAGCTCTGCAAGCAATTAAAAGCCTGGTAGACCAGTACCTGGGCTAAATCCTAAATAATTGTCACATGACCATCAAGCCATGCCCACAAAATAAGCCACGCCCACAGAACCGGAAGTAAAAAATTTTAGAACCCACCCCTGCCTTGGTGCATTTGTTTATCATGCAGATTGACAGAACTCTGGGATGGGAAGGAGAATCTGAGATAAACCGGGGCTCTGTGTGAAGATAAACTGTGTGGAGATCTCCGCCCCCACCACCAAGAGTGAAAAACAGTCAGATTAGCTCAGAATGAACTCCAAACTTCAAGAATGTTCTTAATATGAAGGAGAAATCAAAATATCCCATTGGGCTCCTCAAAATATAATGCTTTTCTACAGTGCCACTGCAGTCCTTCACATCTCACCCCATCTGGAAGAATGGATCATTACTGGCACTGGTAATATAAGAGGATTTACTGATTTCTCTACAATTGTTTGGCAAATTCCAAATACATTCCAAATTCCAAATGCAGCAGTGTTGTACCCTTGCAGCTGACTTACTCTGCGGTTTAAACCTAGTCTAAGGGTTGAACTAAATAAGATGTATGAATTATGGATATATCTCTGGGCTTTTTACATTTTTATAAATAGCAACCATGACAAGAAGAGACCTAATCTGGGAATAGGGCACAGGAGATACGTGTGTGTTTTTGAAATGATTGTGCTCTGCTCCATATTCCTAAAATAAATGACTATATATATTAAAGAATTTATTTCCTGTAGGCAAAGCATATTTGCAGATGTGAGTGTTCATGAAAAGGAAATGCCACTGCAGATGTGGCGGTCAGTTGCTGGTTTTCACTGGGAACATAGAGTGTTTATTCATTGCTTCCCCTAGCCTAGCCCTTTGCCAAAATGAATATTTTTGAGAAAGAAAATATCTCATGTGCCACATCATGCACACTTATTCTGAGTGGCCATCTACAGGTTGTCTTCGATTTCAGGACCATTGTGTTATCTATTCAATTAGGCCCATATTCTTCCCAAGGTCCATGAATGTGGAGTGGTATGAATAATATGAAGTCAAGGAACATGCTATTCAAAAAAGCCAAATGGAAAGGCGTTGAGGACAAATTCAAACAATGGAATCAAATAGTTTACAGCTGAGCTTTGAGCTCCTTTTCCTCCATAGCATAGTTCCTGTATTTGAATACAAACAGCAGTGGGTTCTCCTAGGGAACGGAGCAAAATACCCCATAACAACTCACTCAATACTATTATGAACTCTCTACACACACATGCTGGTAGCCCAAATTACAGCATTTTATTATATTGCATCTTTGTGGTGTATTTTATTTATCTCTGTTGTATCTTCCCATTTTAGGCGTCAATTCATCCCTCTACCTGGATCTCCCTGCTGTTTGTCCTTCTAGAAAACTGTTGTGTGCTTTATAGAGTTAGCCGTACTGAATCTACAAAATTGTCAATCTGGATTGATAAAAACACTGAAATATAAGTCCTCAACTAACCCCTCCAAGTATTGTTTTATTACTTTATTTTACGTATTATTTTATTACCTGTTTTGCTTATCTTAGAACCACAACTCGGGGCAGCTTACAACTGATATATAAAATCAAAGAGATAAAGAGATAAAAGTAGAAAGAAAAACCTGGTGTTACAACTAATCTCCTTTGATGCAATCAACACCACTGCCTTCCAACTCCAATTTCCCCCCTTCACAGCAATGGTTAGGGAAAGAGGTAGCTCTTCATGGCTTTCCAGAAGGTTAAAAAGGCAGAGACATGATGGATTTCAAGGGGAAGGATATTCCACAGGGAGGAGGCTGTGATGGAAAAAGCACACTTCCAAGGTCCCACTCAGAGGTGGTATTCAGCTGGTTCTGACCGGTTCAGAAGAACCGGTAGCGGAAATCACTGGTGGTCCCGCCCACCCGTCCACCTGCCCCACCTTTATGCCATCCTATTTCGGGACGTTTTTGAGGCTGGGCGCATGCACAGAAGGTGTGTGCAAGAGCAAAGTGCATGCATGGAAAGCTGGGTGCATGCATGGAAGGCAGGTGCACACGCAAATTAGGCACGCGTGGGGTGAACCGGTAGCAATGAAATGTGAAATCCACCACTGGTCCCACTAGATCCGTGATGGCGAACCTATGGCACACGTGCCACCTGTGGCACATGGAGCCATATCTGTGGGCACGCGAGCGTTTCCCTAGCTCACCTCCCAGCGCACATGCGTGTGCCGGCCAGCTGATTTTCAGGCCTTCTGGGCCCACCGGAAGTTGGGAAATGGGCCATTTCTGGCCTCCGGAGGGCCTCCAGGGAGTGGGGAAGGCCGTTTTCGCCTTCCCCAGGCTCCTAGAAAGCCTCTGGAGCCTGGGGAGGACAAAAAAGGGCCCTACCTGGCCCACCGTGCCATTATATACCAAAAGCAGAGGGACCATGGGGAGGGGGATCACGCGCATGCACGGAGGGTGGGGCACATAGAATTATGGGTGTGGGCACATGCGTGCGTGACCCCCCCCGTGCTACCCCCGCTTTTGGCACTCGATGGCAAAAAGGTTAGCCATCACTGCACTAGATGAAAAAATTTAAGAGAAGGAATCTAGAGGATGCTGTTCTGATCTGGTGGGACAGATAGATACCCTCAAGGAGAAGTGATCCTGCAAATAGCTGCAATGGTTGTCTATTCAAAAGTCTCGGTGTTCACCTAACATTTCAAATAGATTATGTTTTACATTCTATAAGTAACCAGATGGGGGTCTAGTTAAGTTCTTCCTATTGGTGGAACTAAGAAGAGAGTCTGATAACAATTTCTTACCAATGTTGACATGACACAACCATTAGTTGCGCAGGTCAGGCAAAGATTTTGTAGCAAATAAGCCCGGAATAATGAAAAAGTAGGTGAATATTTAAAGAAACAAAAATTACCCAAAATAAGAGAGAAGCAAAAGCAGATGATGAATAGGTAAAGATGAAAATAGGTAATGCTCCAAGACCAAATGAAGGCATAAATGTTTTGAAGATTAATTGATACAGCCTTTCCCAAAAATGATGCCCAAACATATTTTCAAGGCACTGAAGGGTCTAGAATTATGAAAGAGATAAGTGATTCTAGAGGGTTCCAGCTGGCATTAGTAGTAGATTAATGATCCACTTGGTGAATTCAAGCTTTATGTCATCCAGTTCATCATATCAATTCAGTCTCAGATGAAATTGCTTTTGAATTTTTCTCATAGTCATACTTTTCATTTTAGAAAGCAAGCAACCTCTCCAGGTGTGAAGTTCTAAAAAGAAGTCCTTCTGGAAATGCTGCTGCTTAGGAAACCTAACTGATGTATATGTCTAGGTCAGGAGTGTCAAACTCGATTTCATTGAGGGGCACATCAGGGTTGTGTTTGACCTCGGGGGGATGGGAGGGGCATAACCAGCTCAACGTCACTCCTGTTGGGGGCGCCTGTGGTGGCCTGAGCACTCTGCCAGCAAAAAGGGCTCCCGAGCTCCATTTTTGGCTATGATGGCCTACTGCAACCTTCTCTACAACCCACACACAGCTGCATTTTCACTGGCAGAGGCATCATGGTCCAGTCCTTCGCTGTTTCCAGGGTGGCCCCGCAGGCCAGATCTAAGCACCCCACGGGCCGGATCCGGCCCACGAACCTTGAGTTTGACACCCTCTCCACATAGAGCCTACTGTGTTTAATAACATGTAAGTCCAATTAGCACATCCTACGGCATGCAGCTTTGAAACAGATGGACTTAGCAGCAAGGTTCACTTAGATCCAGCTGCTCTTTTTGGGGAAATCTTTTACAGGTACCAGCTTGGATTTAAAGGCAACATTACTGCTTTTGTCAATAACCTTAAATATCTGACATACGAGGCCAACCAAGATAATACAAGGATATGTGGTTATATTAGGGGTGACATTACAGGTAGCCCTCAATTTACAAGAGTTCATTTAGTGAACTCTTCAAAGTTACAATGGCACTAAAAAAAGTGACATGACTATTTTTCACACACTTATGACTGTTGCACATCTCTATGGTCAGATGATTTACATTCAGTTATTTGACAACTGGTTCATGTTTATGACAGCTACGGTGTCCCAGGGTCATGTGACCATCTTTTGCACCCTTCTGAGAAGCAATGTCAATGGGGAAGCCACTTAACAACCGTGTTACTTATTTAACAACTGCAGTCATTCACTTAACAAATGTGGCAAGAAAAGTCATAAAATGGGACAAAACAAATTTCTCACATAGCAACATAAATTCTGAGCTCAGTTGTGGTTATAAGTTGAGGACTACCTGTACAGCAGTGTTCCAATATCTAAGGGGCTGCCACAAAGAAGAGGGGATCAACTTATTCTCCAAAGCAGCTGAAAACAGGACAAAAAGCAAAGGATGGAAACTAATCGAGGGAAACTAAGGAGAAATTAGCTGACAGTTAGAACAATTAATCATTGGAACAACTTTCCTCCTGAAGTTGTGGGTGTTTCAACACTGGAGGATTCTAAGAAGAAATTGGACAACTCTTTGTCTGAAATGATATAGGGCTTCCTGCTTGAGTAGAGGGTTGGATTAGAAGACACCCCCCAACGTCCCTTTCAACCAGTGGTGGGTTTCAAAACTTTTTACTACTGGTTCTGTGGGTGTGGCTTGGTGGGCATGGCATGGCTTGGTGGGCGTGGCTTGGTGAGCAACGCAGGGAAAGGATACTGTAAAATCTCCATTCCCTCCCCACTCCAGGGGAAGTTTACTGCAAAATTCCCATTTCCTCCCGATCAGCTGGGACTTGGGAGGCAGAGAATAGATGGGGGCAGGGCCAGTCAGAATTTTTACTAACGGTTCTCCGAACTATTCAAAATTTCTGCTACCGGTTCTCCAGAACTGGTCAGAACCTGCTGAAACCCAACTCTGCTTTCAACTCTGTTATTCTCTTATATGCCGTATATATGTACAAGCTAAACCTTATAGAGAAGTTGCTGCAGAGATCAGAAAAGACCAGTATGGATGCGTGTGAGTCATATCTCTAGATATATAAAAAAAGCTTCCTGCTCTTTTATCAAACCTCAGCCATAACAGGTGCCAGTGAAGGCATCAGCACAGCTGCAGAACCTGTATATATGATGCACAGAGGTCACAACAAAGAAGAACCAGGGATTCCAGACTTCTCACAACCTATTTCTAATACAGTTTCTGTTGTTTTCTGCAATCTGACCAAAATCTAATCTTTTGGATACGTTTTAAATATCCTGATCGTCCTGTTTGTCTTCTTTCCCTCTTCCTGTAGGGCACTATGAAGGTGTAATTTTCTCACTTCTCTTTTTCTACTTTCTCCGCATTGCTCTGCCTCTTCACCAGTACATATGTCAAGTCTCTTTGTCCTGCCTTCTTGATTTCATGATACATTTATTTCTATGTTTATTGTATTTGCTTGGATGTTTTCTTACAGAGCTGATGGTAAATCTCTCTTGACTCAGCAGGAAACTATTCTTCACCACAATTACACCTGCTGTTGGCCTTTTCATTTTCCTTCAGCTTTTGATGAAATTGTATTTTCTGAAACCCTATGAATTTTGCCGCCGATTCTTACCTAACTCATCAATTCGACCATCTCCTTTCCCCCCCCATCTCTCTTTTCTATCAACGTTTCCATTTTGTAAGGTATTTTCCTAATTTTCTCAGATAATGCTGTTCTCCGATACTTTATATTTGGTTTCCTCCACTATAAAGATTGCAAATTGTCACTTGACTTTATATTTTCAAAGATTTTGCAAAAGAGCCAGCCATACAGTTCATACAGTGACTGAAATAACCCCCATTGACCGTAATGGGATTTGTGCAGTTCAACCCTATGCAACTCTTGAAGAGTAGAAGACTTTGTGGTTTCGGGTTATTTCCCCCCTTTAAACGCTCCAAATCTCTTCTTCATAACTCAAAAGTGAAGGCTCTATTTGCTTCTGATTTTGTTTGAAAAAGTCAAAAAATATGGATACCATACCTGGATACAATCTACAGGACAGAATGTTGAATTTAGATATGACAGATTAGTCTTAAATCTAGTGGAGCTATGAACTCACTGAATGATCATGGGCAAATCATCCTGTTTCAAACTATTCTTATATGTAAAATGATTATCCCGAGGAGCTCTTATAGTTCTACAAAATGTTATTCATATCCAAGACCACATTTCCAGTCATCAATTCTAAAAGCTAAACTTTCTCAGCTCCTTCAGTGTCTCTTCTTATGATTGATTGATTTCGATCATTTCTAGGTTGCCCCTATCTGTTATGACTCTGGAAAACTTTCAACATACAACATAAAAAAATTAACATAAAGCATTACATAATCAAAAAGAAGGTTTTAAAAAAAACACCATAGCAGCCATTCAAAAGACGAAAACATCATCCCTCTGTTCTAATTCTCTGGATTGATTTCCTCACCTTTTTCTGAACTTCACCCAGAAAATCAGGATTCTTTAAGTGTGAAGACTAGAAAACAAGGTAAAGTATGAACAAAGCAGAATCAAGTGGAACAATGATTTTCCATGAATTGGAAACCATGCAGTGAAATTTCAGTTTAACAGCTCAATTGTGGGATGGAAGTTCAGTTGCTCCCACATGACCATTACATCACAAATGATGTCATTTTTGATACCTTATATCATTTGAATTATTGCACAATGGCATCACACTTAAAGAGTGCTGTAAAGCTCTATGAAGCGGTATATAAGTCTTTTATAAGATATAAAAAAGTAATGTTAAACTTAAGTAAGCCTAACTATCTTCATCTACATTATTTCAGATGCAATGGACCTTCTGACAGAAATTGGATCCATTGCATCCTAAGGTCCGCTAAATGGTATTTAAATACAGGATCTATTAAATCTATTAAATTGAGGTTTCATTGTTCTTTTGGAATTACATTTGCTGTTTTTGTAGCCATGTCATGCTGTTGGCTCATATTCACTTTGCAATCAACCTCTATTTGAAGCTACTTGTGACCAGGCAGGAAACATGGCCAAGTGAGCTCATTCTGTTCTATTGTAATGTTACATCAATGGAACCTTGCAATCTGAAAGTACATTTCTCCTCCTATCCCTTTTACAGGCCAAGAAAATAGGGAGAGTCCTTTCTGAGCTGCTTGGTCCTCTACATTTCTCTGCAGTCTTAGTTAAAAGCTAATCTGATTGTTCCCTTGACTGTATTTCTTTGCTCGGTCTCCCAAGGCCATTCTCATAAACCATTACAATCATTTTCATATGTTTCACAACCAAGTCAAATGCTACCATCCTATGCCTAATAGAGCCCTGGTGGCACAGTGGTTAGAATGCAGTACTGCAGGCTACTTCTGCTGCCTGCCGGCTGCTTGCAATTTGGCAGTTGGAATCTCATCAGGCTCAAGGTTGACTCAGCCTTCCATCCTTCTGAGGTGGGTAAAATGAGGACCCAGATTGTTGGGGGCAATAGGCTGACTCAGTAAACCGCTTGGAGGGGGCTGCAAAGCACTGTGAAGCTGTATATAAGTCTAAGTGCTATTGCTATTGCTATTAATCTGAGTTCTGCTTCCTAACTGAAGAATCACTTTAATTTAAAGATAATATTAAATTATCTTTAATAATATTAAAAAAGAATAGGAGTGCTGCTACATTTACGATAATTTAAATAGAAAAATCTTTTAAAAGCCTAAAGGCCTCTTATTTGAATACCGAAGTAGTATGTTCCTCAAAAGAAAGGAATATAAAAAGGGAATTGATAAAAAGGGGATGATTTGCAAGCAATTTATAGAGAGGTTTCAAAAGACAAAAATCAAAAGGAAATAAAGGAACATAAATCTTAGCGGGAGAAATACAAACAGACAATAAGAGATGAGATACCAATAGATAAAAACACTTGAGACTAATTTGAAATCAGATGGGCAGTTGGATAACATTATGGCAGAATTGGCATTAAACTATGTTAAAGGAAAATAATGGCAGAAAAACTCAATCCATTCTTTGAATCTGCTTTCATTGTGCAATTGTGAGGCCCTGAGCTGGTTTTCCCAGCATCTGAAAAACATAGGTAACTAGAAATGGCAAGAGATAAGTTGTATGCTAATAGACTAAACAAACAAATGAAATTATCCAACTCAGACAATATCCACTAAGGGCTTTGTATTTTTTTTTAAAAATGTAATTTATTCCTAAGAGAACCAACCATCTCCAAGGTATAATGAAGTTCCAAGGTGGTTTTTGTTTTGTTTTTTAATGAAAATTAGAAATACATTACAGCTTAATGATGAGTTTGGGTAAATTGGTGGAAATTATTTAAAATAAAAAAATTAAACAAAATTGAGTGTGTCATGCTGAAGAAAACCCAACATAGTATGTGCAAAGTACCGGTAAGTTTTGTCTTATAAACCATGTTTTTCATTTTTGTTTCTAGGATAGCAATAATTCAGTAAATAAGAGTTATTCAAAAGATAATGCATTCTGAAATTTTCAAAACCTTGTGCCAAAGTCCCTTGTTAGATGCACATTGAAACTACTGAAACTATCAAACCAGAGGTGGTATTCAGCAGGTCCTGACCAGTTCTGGAGAACCGGTAGCGGAAATTTTGAGTAGTTGAGAGAACCGGTAAAAACCACCTTTGACTGGCCCCGCCCCCATCTATTCTCTGCCTCCTGAATCCCAGCTGATCGGGAGGAAATGGGAATTTTGCAGTAACCTTCCCCTGGAGTGGGGAGGGAATGGAGATTTTACAGTATCCTTCCCCTGCCATGCCCACCAAGGCACACCACGCCCACCAAGCCACGCCCACAGAACCGGTAGTAAAAAAATTTGAATCCCACCACTGTATCAAACAGGTGAGATATTTGAAAGTTTAAAGTACAAAATATGTGAGTATGTTTGTGTGTGTAAACACGCACGCAGATACAACACACACATACATTGAAACCAATGCAATAAGTTGATAATGACTAATTCATCCTTTTTATTTGAAAGAGAGTAACATTCGTCTGGAATTTAGTTCACTTATAATTCTAATTTATAAATACATTTTTTGTGAAATTGCCTTCAAGTCCTTGGGCTTTTGAAACACATGGTTTAGTAATGTTCCAGCCAGGTTTCAAAATTGCTAATCTGTTGAATATATTTTGTGTAATTAGATAGAATTTTTTCTTCAAGATGCATCAAACTCTTCTTTTACCCTAATTTGAGAAAGTCAACAGTTGATATAAAAACTCTTTCAAGTTAAAAATAGATTCAGTAAGGAACTCTTCATTTCTGTACAGCAGAATTCCTTCTTGGGTGTTAGTTTGTTTTTTAACATTCTGTAGATCACAGTTAATAGCGGTTACACTAACATTTAAAAAACAGAAATAAACATGCAATTATATTTAAAGGTTAGTAGGATCTCTTTCTGAATAGCAAATCAAATGAAGAATGGAGTTGGAAAAGCACATCAAAGTTGGGCAGTCAAGGAAAGGGCAACATGTGAGCTGTGGTGGCACAGTGGTTAGAATGCAGTATTGCAGGCTAATTCTGCCAACTGCCAGCAGTTCGATCCTGATGGTCTCAAGGTTGACTCGGCCTTCCATCCTTCCGAGGTAGATAAAATGAGGACCCAGATTGTTGGGGGCAATAGGCTGACTCTGTCAACTGCTTAGAGAGGGCTGTAAAAGCACTATGAAGCGGTATACACATCTGAGTGCTATTGCTATCTGAAAGGTTGCAACTTTTTGAACAGTCAGAGGTCATTTATATTCTGGGGTTTCAAAAATGACCAAAATACTGTCGTTCATTTTTAGGGAGGAATCACAAGTGGAGATGGGATTGGGAAGACTTCCATTAAGACTTCCAGAGGTAAATATTCCTATTCCCTTCCTTAAAACTCTCTCTCTCACACACGCACACACGCACACACACACACACACACAAATCAGATTCATGCCACGGAACTGAGTCATCTCTTGCTGAAACCAATGAAACATTACAATATTTTTGTTAGCAGAATAAATAATCAAGAGTTTAGAAGGCATTTATCTCATTTTGGACTCCTTGGGCTAATTTTGCACCTGCTTACAAGTCAATTGTTTAGGACAGTATTTCTCAACCTGGTCAGTGCACCCCCGGGGGAGGGGGCTTGCTGTTGTCACAGAGGTCCACAAATGCTTGAAGAAATGTTATGATTTAATCTTGAGGTAAGTCTTGGGGCTCCATGGTCCACTGCCACAAAAGGTAAAGAGCCATTGTGGCGCAATGTTTAGAATGCAGTACTGCAGGGCTAACTCACTGCTTACTCCAGGAGTGCAATCCTGACCGGCTCAAGGTTGACCCATCCTTCCGAGGTGAGTAAAATGAGGAGCCAGATTGTTGGCGGCAATATGCTAATTCTGTCAACCACTTAGAGAGGGCTGTAAAGCATGTGAAACGGTATATAAGTCTAAGTGCTATTGCTATTTAAAAGGGGTCGTGGTGAAGAAAAGGTTGAGAACCACAGGTTTTTGAGATGGTTGAGTAGATGTGACATATCAAAATACAACATCTTCAATATGGTCTCCCAAGAGTGTTTGTACTGTAGCTGCCACAGTTTTTAGTCACAATACAGATTTTTTTCTGATTTCCATAGTTTTTAGGTTGCTTGTTTTGGGGGTGGGGGGTTTAAAACACAGTTGATAAAGATCAAATCTGAAAAAAATAAAAATAAAAAGGGAAGAAGGGTCATTTTAATTTCCCCAAACTGAGAAAGTAACACGTTTTATAGAAATGTCATCCTATTTATAAAACAAAAAGTGTGTTGAACACCAAGAAGTGTAGCCAGGAAGTGTCAATCACTCAAAATCCAATTTGAATTATTGTTTCAATTGTTTGACTTAATTTGAATAATTGATTTGATTCCCGGTCAAGTTTGAAAACTTAATTAGAGTCAATTTGATGCAAAGTATGTTCATGATATGGACAAATCCATAAAATTACCAAATTCATCCAGTTCAAATTCATCCAGTTCAATTCAAATACATTGAGTGGATTGGACAGTTCAGTGTACATGTTTGAGTGGAAGCTTCAGCTGAATTGTTGTGATGAAATATTGGGTTGACTCAGAGGTCAGGGAGAAGAATGTCAAACTGCTACAAAAAAGAAACTTGAGTCCTAGGAAAGTAAGAAGCATGGGGGGGGGGAAATCAGAAAACAACTCCATCTTAACTTTGTAGATACAAGTTGAAGTAGAAAATAGCCATGACAGGCTTTTCTATTACAATACCTTAACCACATTAAAATATATTCTAAGACTCTTGTCAATGTTAGGTGCAAAAAATCAGGTCCACACATAAAGGTCCAATTAAATTGACTTATTGCTACTCATGCCTATGCAAAGGAATATTCTGAACTAATAGCGCTTGCTTGGAGACATAAGATTCCATAGAATTCAAGGGGTGTTGGACTTAGATCACTCGTGGCTATGTAGAGATTCTAGGCTGATCCCTCTTTTAACTCAGTCCCAGGTTCTGCCACTCCTTTCCCTTACAATGTTTCCTTATTTTGCCTGCCTTGAAAAGCTGGCAATTGCTTTCTAATGAAATACATTTGAAGTTTTACACAGCCTTACAGTCAAGGAAAAAAAGAGAATTTTTCAGAATTGTAGCTTTCTCAATCAGTGAATGTATTTATGGTGGCTTTTGGAAGAAGAAGAAGAAGACACAGTGGCTCAGTGGCTAAGACGCTGAGCTTGTCGATCGAAAAGTTGGCATTCAGCAGTTCAAATCCCTATTGCCACATAATGGGGTGCCACATCCCATTACTTGTCCCAGCTTCTGCCAACCTAGCAGTTTGAAAGCACGTAAAAAATCAGTAGTAAGTAGAAAAATAGGGACCACCTTTGGTGCGAAGATAACAGCATTCTGTGAGCCTTTGGCGTTTAGTCATGCCCGCCACATGACCAAGGAGACGTCTTCAGACAGCGCTGGCTCTTTGGCTTTGAAACGGAGATGAGCACTGCCCCCTAGAGTCGGGAACGACTAGCACATATGTGCAAGGGGAGCCTTTACTTTTACCTTTGGAAGAAGCAACAGGTCTAAAGGAATCAATGGACACTGCAAAGGAATTTTTCTCCATTGGAAACACCGTTTGAAAATGTAAAATTTGTCTTTTCAAAGTGAGAGAACATACAGTGGGCTAAGTAGCCTTTGACTGCTCAGCATCTCTATTTCACAGAAATGAAATTCATTGTGTGACATATGAAAATCTGGATCACAAATCTTTCATTGAGTTAATATTTTTACATCACTACAATGATTTTTTTATGGTCTCAAACTTCTTCTTAAGATTTCAGATCAAACTCCATCATTTCCAGTAATCGTCCTTATAGTATAAGAATAAACCGGTATAACAATCATAGCATTTGGGGGCTGAAGATACTAATGTAATGGGTAACTGACTGGCAGAACTTTTTAAAAACCAAACCAAAGTCAGCTTCTCAGCAAGGCAAAGCTCAACTTGGACCACCAAAGACGGTATAATTAAATACTAGCCGGAATCAACTCTCAATGTCAAATGGCAGATGTCCATTTTTAAATGCTTAAATGCTTCAATCAAAGAAACATATAACTTGCTAACTGAGACCTGTAAAGTATATTTTCCCATCCCTGTCAATTATAAGATTGCAAACGCTGATAGCAGGATAACAATTCCATTGGGGAAGCAGTGATCTCTTGGAATGGGTCCAGGCCAGACAGATGGCACAGGAAAGGAGGAGTAATGAGACATATAATATTGGAGGAACTGTGTTCTTCTCGGTAGCAACGTGGCATTATTAAGGCCCTTGGTAGAAGTAAATACCTTGAAAATTGAAAAAGAATATCAAGTGAATTTTGTTTGAAAATTATTCTGTTATTCTTAATTTAAGGCAAATGCAGGCCCCTACTTTCTATTGAATTGGTATAAAGCCTGACTCCAGCCCAGCTTCTCTTCTGCTTTTGCAACCCGGTTTGAAGGTGGAGGAATCTTTTGTTTAGCAAACAGAGGTCTGCTGCTTTATTCTTACATCCTCAAAATAAGTTACAGATGCGTAATGGGTTTCTGTGGTTGAGCTCTTCTCCAAACAGTAATTTGCCATCTTTTTTGCAGACTATATCTCAGTTAGCTCAGTGTGTGGGGAGGAGAGTGGGTGTTATGTAGCCCATAGCCATAGATTGCTGACCTTTGGCCTAGAGCAGTGATGGCTAACCTTTTCCAGACCGAGTGCCCCGCCCCCTGCGCATGAGCGTGCCCCCCACATGCCCCACACACCCCACGCATCACGCATGGCCCCCTGCACGCTGCCCAGTCCCCCTCGCATGTGAGACAGAGACCCGAAGACCAGCTGGCCAGTGGGAGGTGCACGCACATATGCAGCAGAGCTGAACTGGGGTGACAGCTTGCGTGCCATCACTTTGATTGTTTGGAAGAGTTCCTTGGGTGTAGTGATCTATTCTGGAACAAGTGCTCCACTTAGGTGTAGGTCAGCAATGGCTAACCTTTTCTGGACTGAGTGCCCAAAGTGCCTGTGTGCGCAAATGCATGTGCTGCACTAAACCTCCAAAATGCAATGTGCATGCAGCCTCGCCCACATGCCCCAGCCCCCACGCATGCATGCACAATCCCCCACATGCACCCCACACCCCGTGCATGCACGTGCGACCCCCTGCACGCGCCCCAGCCCCTGTACATGTGCGGCTTACCTTAAGACCAGCTGGCCGGTGGGAGGCACGTGCACATGCGCGGCAGACCTGAACTGGGGCAACGGCTTGCATGCCAGCAGAGAAGGCACTGCATGCCACCTCTGGCACACGTGCCATAGGTTCACCATCACGGGCCTAGAGAATGTATGATGTATTAATTCAACTCAACAAGAGAGAAATTTTGGAGCACATGGTTGGCGTGTTTTGCATGCATAAAACTCGAGAACTATGATCGGGAAACACTTTTCTAGGAGTGTCTGTCTGGATAGACAAAAATAAATGGGCAATGGGTCCGGCTCACACAAATAGATTTCAGGGCCCCATAGAAGACTTCAGAGCAATGAATCACACACACACTGTATAAGCCTGTCATAGGATCTTGGTATGCTTTGAGACGTTTGTATAAGGTTAGGCTACAAATAACCAATTGAATTGTTTTATTATTTATTCCATTTTATATCCTGCTTTTTCCCTCAGCCTTCCAGGCAGTGCACATGGGATTTTCCTTCATGTTATTTGCTAAGCAACATGTTGAACCAACAAGCATCTGTTCTCACCTTTCAGGGATGGCTTCTATGGATTAGTGATGTTTTGGTTTGCTTTTTTTAAAAGAAGTTTTAAGAAATTTACAGAGAGTTTACAGAGAAAGGGTAATTTAAGCAAAGAGAGCCAGTTTGGTGTAGTGGTTACGGCACCAGGCAAGAAACCAGGAGATTATGAGTTCTAATCCCACCATGGGCCTGACACCAGTTGGGTGGTCTTGGCCTAGTCACTCTCAACCCCGGGAAGCAAATAAGGACAAATCACTTCCAAAAAACCTTGCAAGAAAATGGCAGTTGCCAGAAGTCACTATGTGGCTATGATACTCTTCACTGCAGGTTATGAACTGCAACATTGACTTTAGGCATAGCAGGTGTAGCACATAGATGTAGCTCAAGAGATAACAACTTTTCAAGTTCTCAGTCTAAGGCTGAAAGAGAGTGACCTGCCGGCTAACTACTCTGCCTAAGTAATTTAAGGATTAGAATCTGGATCTCCCTACTCCTAGAGCAGCATATTAACATTACATCACATCACACTGACTCTTATTTTATGTATGCATGCATATAGGAACATATATATTAAACATATGAATACGGGTATGTATGTGAGTGTGTGTGAATACACATATATATGAAGAGTTATTGTAAAGGGAACTTAAACTTAATCCTACCTCTACATTGTATTGGACAGTTGGTTTATTTTGCAGGATGCAATCTGAGTCGGTTACCAGGACCAAAGGTTTATTCTTTCAAGCTCGTTCTGGACCCCATCATCAGGAAATTTCTCTCTCTCTCTCTCCAGAATATGTGCACTGGATTGTTCTACGTGTTACATTTATATGGTGCCTGATTGTGTGTAGCTTTGTTTATTTTCAGTCTATTCCAAACTCTTAAGATTGCAATCTGCACAAACACAATTTGAACACGAGTCACAGATTTTCTTCCAGAATGTTATTAGTGACATTTAATAAAACCTATCTCATAGAGTGATTCTTGGGTTTGGGGGTTTGTGATAAATACACAAAAACCTACATGAAAAAAAGAATCTTTCTAGAGTTACATGACTAAATAATGATACCGAAAAAGAGAACTATGTGCAAAACAACTTCCTCCTTACCGTGTCTTTCCCCCCCTTTTTCATATATGTATTAAATTTGCTGAGCCACTTAATCAAACAAACCACATTTTAACTATTCAGCAAAATATTTGCTGGCTGATGGTATATATTTGCACATACAGCAAGTGTTGGCAAGATGGTTCAAAGATGAGGCAGCTCTATCAGCATTCTTTATAATGAGCTCTTCTTATACCACTGACACCTCCAAGTAATTTAAGAAGCTTCAAGTAGATCGTATCAAAGTTAGCCTGTGTCATGCTATGTGTTAAAATGCAGAAAAGCAAAACCCACATAGGCAAATAAATTCAACAACCGGAAGCATAATGAAATATCTGATGTTATCTGGATGATAGAAACAAGAATTTAGTCAAGGAACCAACATGAGAACTCTTCAATTCTGTCTCCAGTTTACAGCCAGATTGGGATAATTCTGTAAGCATTCTTTTCTTCCAAATTAATAGAAGGAAAAGCCTCTAAAATATGACACAAGAATCATCAGCCTTAGAACCCGTTCAGTAACTGTTCTAAATGCAGGAAGATTGCATGTAAATTACAAGGCTTGTAATATAGACTTAATTGTGGGTCATAATTTATACTATCTTTGCATTTTGTGGCTTGTGTTTTATTGTTGTGAGCCGCCCTGAGTCCATTGTGAGATAGGGCGGCATATAAGCCGAATAAAATAAATAAATAAATAAATAAATTTCCTATTTTCCAAACTCAGACAAAATGACATTGAACTATAAAGCAGATAGCAAAACTGGACTGATATGTGTCACTGCATTTTTGTATTTACCAGATGAGCTCTTATTTTTGAACTTTCAGACTTACCGTAGCTTGCCAAGTTCTTATTTCTAAGCTAACTGCGCATGTCCACATTCCTTCATTTTCTTCTATCTTTTTTTTGTTCTCCGGCCAAGAGAGATCTGGCAGGAACGCTGCCAAGATGTAATTAATTAACTAGTAAGATGTTTTTTACTTCTTTATAATAAAATGTGTTTATTAGAATATATCTCGGTTTTATTTTCTTAAAATATACTTCAAGGAAAGGTCACGATCCATTTTCTAATCAAGGTGCAATTACCCAAAAGCAGAATGGGATTAATTGCCACCCTGACATATATAGTAAAGTAAGTCCATTGTAGTCCAATAAGAAATTTCAAATCCCTTTTGCTGGACAAATGTTTTTACCATATTGCTGAAATGTATTGCTTTCTACTGAATTGCCTAAAAGACAGTAGAAATACAGATAGTTCCTTGACTTACCAGTTCACTTGGTGACTCTTCAAAGTTATAATAACACTGATGAAAGTGACTTATGACCGTTTTTGACCCTTATGACAATTGTGGCATTCCCATGTTCACATGATCAAAATTCAGGTGCTTTGGCCACTGACTCATATTTATGACAATTGTCCTGGGGTCATGTGTGATCACCTTTTGCGACTTTCTGTCAAGCAAAATCAATGGGGAAGCCAGATTCACTTAACAACCCTGTTGCTAAATTAGCAACTGAAGCAAATTATTTAACAAATGTGGCAAGAAAGGACGTAAAATGGGGTAAAAGCAGGGGTGAAATCCAGCAGGTTCTGGAGGACCAATAGCGGAAATTTTGAGTAATTCGGAGAACCAGCAAATACCACCTCTGGCTGGCCCCAGAGTGGGGTGGGAATGGAGATTTTGCAATATCCTTCCCCCAGGAGTGGGGAGGGAATGGAGATTTTGCAGTATCCTTCCCCTTCCATGCCCACCAAGCCACACCCACCAAGCCACACCACGCCCACCAAGCCACACCCACAGAACCGGTAGTAAAAAAAATTGGATTTCACCATTGGGTAAAAGTCACTTAACAAATGTCTCACTTAGCAACAGAAATTTTGGGCTCAATTGTGGTCGTAACTTGAGGACTACCTGTACTATACATCAGGGTGACAATACCCTGTAATACCTAGCAAGCAGAACAACCAGAGAGCAGGTTCCTACATGAACCTCAGAAGATATGAGCTGGAAGACTTTCATATCCTACTGAACTTCATCTTCCCAAATATACAATTCATAGCGAAGGGGAAAATGGCTAAACAATTACCATTTTTAGACGTAAGATGGCAGCCTAGAAACCACAGTATATCACAAGAATACCAACACTCACATATTCTGAGTTTCAACAGTAGCCATCCACTGTCACATAAAAAGAGTTGCATCGGAACAGTATATGGCAGGGAGGAAAACACACTGTAGCTCCCAGCAAGCAAAACAACTGAAGAGCAAGTACCTACATGACCCTGGGACACGTATATTTATCTTCATTCACAATAGGAATATTTCTCAATAAGGAATTTAGTAAGAATTTCTACTTTAGAGGATGGGATTGTTTCTACTTTTTAAAAAAGGAAACCTCCTGTTTATATAAATTATTTCCAGCACATTTTATTTATAAGGAGTTTTAAAACAAATGAGTGCAATAACTTTTCCTATTAGTGATGTATACACACCCCACTTCTGTGATGTCCATGTATGTCTCTAACATAGCGTATGATGAAAAATCAAATGAGCCATTGTTGATCTAACACAATGTAGCTTTCAGCTTTCAACAGTTATATCACAGTGAAAGCACCAGAAACATAAACTATACTAATAATAAAACTTCTTTATAAATGTATCCACGCTCCTGAGATATTTCAGCAGTCAAGGACTCAATCTCTGCTCATTGGCTGTCTGCTCAGAGCTTCTAAGAAGGCCAGGTCTGGCTGACTCTGCCATTTCTGATCATACTTCCCAACTTGATATCTTTGGAGGACAAATTGTCTCCAGCCACTATCATGCTGCTTAATTATAATCTCTTAGCTCCTGTCATGGAGAAATATAAGCAGACCTCCTATTTGTAAACATAGCAGGCCTTGCACTTATCAGTTATCTTAGCCAGAGCTAATGTTGACTTTTATTTAGGAAAGCCAGTCAAAACTTTTGGTTTTATCTACTGAAAGTGAAGGGGCCAGTTTAACTGGGGAGAAACAGGCTCAGGCTCAACCCATCCAAGACCGAGTGGCTGTGGTTTCCGATGTCCTGATATAGTCAGTTGGTGCCATCACTGACTATTGGGGACAAATCGTTGGCCCCCACGGAGAGGGCTCGCAACTTGGGCGTCCTCCTGGATTCATGGCTGTCTTTAGAAGAGCACTTGACGGCCGTGACCGGGAGGATTTTTCATCAGGTTCGCCTGATTCGCCAATTGCGTCCCTTTCTGGATCGGGACTCCTTACACACGGTCACTCATGCCCTCGTCACTTCCCGCCTGGACTACTGTAATGCTCTCTACATGGGGCTCCCCTTGAGGAGCACCCGGAGGCTCCAACTGGTGCAGAGTGCGGCCACGCGGGTGGTTATGGGAGCGACATGGCGTTCCCATATAACACCTCTCTGCGCGAGCTGCACTGGCTCCCGATGGTCTTCCGTGTGCGCTTCAAGGTTTTGGTTACCACCTTTAGAGCACTCCATGGCTTAGGACCTGGTTATGTACGGGACCGCCTGCTGCCACCAGTAGCCTTCCACCGGCCGGTACGCTCTCATAGAGAGGGGCTCCTCTGGGTGCCATAGGCCAAACAATGTCGACTGGCGGCCCTCAGGGGGAGAGCCTTCTCTGTGGGGGCACCTACTATCTGGAATGAGCTCCCCCTGGAGATATGGAGGATCCCGGATCTGCACACCTTCCGCCGCGCTCTCAAGACCTTTTTATTCCATCAGGCTGGCCTGGCCTAACTTTCCCTTTTTCCCTTTTAAAATGTAAATTTTAATCTGTTCTTAATTATTGGGGTGTTTTAAATCTGTCTTGGGCCAAATTGTTTAATTCGGTTTTATTTTGCTTTTAAATTTTGTATTTATGTGTTTTATCTTGTGGCTGTTCACCGCCCTGAGTCCTTCGGGAGTAGGGCGGTATATAAATCAAATAAAACCTAAAACCTAAACCTAAACCTAAACCTAAAGTAACCAAGTCCTGCTCCTCAAGATCCTTTTACTAAAACAATATTCAAGCAGATAAGATTTTCATGTCTGAGTTCAGCACAAGTTGTTGCCTTCTGCTGGCCCAACATAATGGAGTGGCAAATGGAAGAAGGAAACATTTGTCAATAGAATAGCATCAATGAGTCGTTCTCTTTTTCCATAGCAGATCCAGAAAGCAGAGGCATCCAGAGAGGTCTTCCTGGTAGAAGACATCAGTGTTATGCTATTATGAGGCAGAAAAGCATCACAGTAAGATCAAGCTTTGAAAACATTTCTTTAAAAAGCAAAACAGTCCCACCTAGTTAACACCACCTATTTCTTCTCCACCTCCAAAACACATAGCAATTAAGTGGATCAATTACCACGGAAAGAATGTTAGCTTAGTTCCCTAAACCCTCTTGTTAGCCTTCATTTGCTTTAAACTGTACTGCCTATTTTCTAAATATTGTCTTATTATTTATGAATATAATAAAGAAGCCTTTTGAACTTGGCCATTCACACACTTACAGAACATACAAAGCTGGGATCTGTATGATGGATTTAAAAAAGAACTGAAGGAAAGTTGGAGGACAAAAGAAACCACATTCCTACAATTCCCTGTTTGGTTTGGGATTTGGGGCAGACATGATATTACTAATGAGACAGTCATGTCACTTAAGTCAATTTGAGTTCTTAAATTTGGCTATTAAGCCATCACATGAGCCTGCTGGAAATTCCTATAAGTGTATACCAGACAGTTCATGGCAGCCGTATCATTGTGTCATGCACTTTGCATTGGTAGGAATAAAAATACCAGGACAGCTGTTGTCAGGGGAAAAAAATCCTTCAGTATTTAAGAACTGTTTCAAGTCAGCAGCTGGATGACAGATTCCAGATGAAAATTAGAATGCAGTCATACACATTTTTATCTATTTAGTCAGCCCAAAAGGTACCTACAATGACTTAGAATTCAGATGTTTACTAAAAATATAAAACTACGAAACATCACTCTGCAAAATTTAGAAGAGAAAAGCAGTTCTTTTGAAAACCGAATAGAGCTAATATTAATATATTGAAAAGCTCTTTAAAACATGACAAAGAAGAAAGGGGCACAATTAAACTGTGTTTTACTTCCAGCCTGGAAGTTCCATTTTCCTACTTTGGGTTGATTTTAGAAGTTCTTTTGGTCTACAGTAATTTCAAGAACTTGAAGTTTTTGAAAAAAATCAAAGGGATCTTCAACAGCTCAATAACGCCTGCTGACTGTTGTATAACGCCGTCTTTTCATTGTAACATTATGTTGATGGTTAAATATTCTCTCTGGGGACATTTCTGGAACTCTCAGAAAAGCATGATCAATGTATGATGAAGTGGGCTAAAATTCTAGTTATAATATACAGAGGGAACAATGGGAAAATGTGTGATTGAAAGGATGGGATTTTACACAAGTTATAATCTTAAGGACAATTTTTTTCAAAATTAAGTACTGTTCGTTATATATCATCAGAAAAAACTACCTAGAAATTATAAAAGTGCCTCAAATCTATGCTGGAAATGTGAATAACCAGAAGGATTATCATGATGGTAGACATGCAAAAAAACCTAGAAAATTTTGGGTACATACAATATACATACTTACATACATACATACATACAATATATCTGAGGATTTTAAAAATTAATATATAACTGAAACCAGATTTTTTTTCCTTTTGGGACTGATGGATAAACAGTTGGGAAAAATAAGATTATTGTATACACAAAGTTGGGAAGATTTGGCAATACCTACAATGGAGGAATGGTTGGTGAAGATGATAGAAACTGATGAGATGACCAAATTGATCCGTTTGATTAGAGAAAAGATGATATATTAGGACAGGAAACCCTTTATGGACTTTTTGCATAAAATAGGAAAAAGTAAACATTTGATGTATGGTTTTGACGATTATGTAAGAGATTATAAAAAGAAGAAAGTCATACATTTACAATTGTACTTATTACTGCTATAAAGAATGGAAGCCAATTTTTTATATATATCTTTCTTCCAAATTTTTGCTTTTGTCTTTTTGCCCTTTAGCTTTCTGTTCTATTTTTCTTTTTTCCTTCTTTCTCTATTTTACTTTGCATTAATTTTTACTCCTGTGTTTAAAACTTCCATTAAAATTATATATTTTTTAAAAAAATAATACATGCCTCAGTGTATGTATTCTCCTTTTATCAAAGTACCAGCTACTAATAATTGACAAGTTGTGGCTTTGGCCATATAAATACAATTGCCACTTTAAACATGGTCTCTGCCCAAGTCATTCTACAACTTTTCAAAATCAAAAAGCAAGAATATATTCATACAGCATCAGTAATAGTCCACAGACACCATAAACATTACCTCCTGGTGGAGATGAATGTTTTTCCCAACACCCAGAATGAGAGATGAGAGATTTTCGGAACAAATCATAATCAACTACGGTAGGTTCTCACAATATCCTGAGTGAAAACCAAGTGCACTTTATTAGAATTCAACATGGTATGCAAACCCAGTCACACCGATCGCTTGACAAGCAAGCGCTTTCAAATGTGTCAACAAAGCTAGAAACTCCAGTACATTATAACATTTATCAATTTCATTTATTGATCTGTTATATTTCAGGATAACAGTTCTCCCAAAGAAGCTTCCCAGCTGCATAAACAATGCTAAATCACCGTAAATATGATTTAAATACTATTGACAGAGACAGAGGCAGTCCTAGCGGGATCAATAGTATGAAAATGGTAGGAGTGACCAGATGACCAAAGAGCTACTCTTTTTGTCACAGGCATCATATACATAAAAAGGAGCAGGGTTTTGATTGATTGTCTAGGTAGCCATTTTGAAGCTGTTCACACACGGGTGCACGCAAACACGCAAACATACACACATGCACACACACACTACATTGTGGAGTTTAAAGGATAGTTATGACAATGAAGATTCCATCTGGAGCTTTTGAGATGCCTCTCTCTCTTTCTCTTCCTGAAGGAGTCATTATCATAAAAAAAAATTCTATTCGGTTTTATACGCATAAAAATTCAGGCCTTGCTGTTTCTAGAAGGGGGGCATGTTTCAAAAATACTGCCAAATAAAAAGAAGGAAAGTCAGCTCCCTCATTGCATGTTATTAACAGACTACCTGGAGCTTCTAAACTTTAAGTAACCCTATGCAATATTGTAATGCACTCTATTCAAGTAAGTTAAGTACATAATAGCATGAGTAATTAAAATATTAAACTTAATTAACCTTAATTTTTAAAGGCCATTTTAGTAACTCAAGAAGATATCAAACAAGCTAAACACAAAAAAATGCAGGAGAAAAGCTATTCTTTGCTGCTGTCCCATGCTGTTAAATAATTGTGTATTTATGGCACATTACTATATAAAATTGATACAAAAATATATGGTAAATTTCACCATTTTCACAGTGTGGGTAATTATTAATCACAGCACCTCAGCAATTTCGCTCTTATGTTTTGGGAAGAAAAATTGAAAACAGTAGTATGATGGATTAATCACCATCCTTTTACTTTCATTATATAGAAATTAGGAAACACTAGCCCATTTTTAAAATGTTCCCACTATTCAGCAAAGCAAAAACCATATTGCAAGTCTTACATTCCCTTTTGCTCTCCATGTCATTCTCTGATTGGCTACTTAGCAGGGTCCAGGTGTTATGGAACCATCACTAAGTCTAAGAGAATAACAGAATAACAACAGAATTGGAAGGGACCTTGGAGGTCTTCTAGACCAACCCCCTCCTCAGGCAGGAAACCTGTATACCATTTCAGATAAGTAGCTGTCCAATCTCTTCTTAAAAACTTCCAGTGTTGCAGCATTCACAACTTCTGGAGGCAAGTTGTTTTCCACTGATTAATTGTTCTAACGGCCAGGAAATTTCTCCCTAGTTCTAAGCTGCTTCTCTCCTTGATTAGTTTTCATCCGTTGCTTCTTCTTCTGCCCTCAGGTGATTTGGAGAATAGCTTGACTCCCTCTTCTTTGTGGCAGTCCCTGAGATATTGGAACACTGCTATCATGTCACCTCTAGTCCTTCTTTTCATCAAACTAGACATACCCAGTTCCAACAACCGTTCTTTATATGTTTTAGCCTCCAGTCCCCATCATGGTGACCAAAACTGCAATATTCCAAGTGTGGCCTTACCAAGGCATTATAAAGTGGTATTAACACTTCACATGATAATGATTCTATCCCTCTGTTTATGCAGCCTAGAACTGTGTTGGCTTTTTTGGCAGCTGCTGCACACTGCTGGCTCATGTTTAAATGATGGTCCACTAGGACTCCAAGATCTCTCTCACAGTTACTACTATTGAGCAAGATACCACATATACTGTACCTGTGCATTTTGGTTTTTCTTGCCTAAATGTAGAACCTTCCTTTTTTCACCATTGAATTTCATTTTGTTAGATAGCTCCCAATGTTCAAATCTGTCAAGATCCTTCTGTATCTTAAGCCTATCTTCTGGAGTGTTGGCTATTCTTGCCAGCTTGGTGTCGCCCACAAATTTGATGAGTTCCCCATCTATCCCCTCGTCCAAGTCATTGATGAAATTTTTGTGTGATAACTATGTGATTCACATGACAACCATGGCAAAAAAAAGGTTGTAAAATCGGGCACAACTCATGTAACAGCCATGCTTTGTAACCAAAATTCTGGTCCCAATTGTAGTCATACGTTGAGAACTATGTGTACTGTACATTTCTTCATATATCACTGATTATAACACATTTGCTTGCTAAAAGTGTAAATTGAGTTTTGCCGGATAAGCTATTAACATCCAGTTTCTCACACGGGCAAACAAGCTGCTCATAGAACCTTGTAAGTATAATACGAAGATCTTATCTTCCACCATTATTTCCCACTGGTTTGGATTTCAAATCACATTAGAACATCATATGAGGGTGTCCAACATGGACACAAGAAACCTTAAGTAGCAAGAGGCCCATTGCCTGTATGGTAAACTCTTTAAGATTAAATACAGAAGGGAAAACTGCTTGACTCATAAGCATATACTTTGTATCTCTCCTCAGCTATTTTTTTGGGGTGGATGCTGTACCACACATTATCAGGGCACAAGTATTTGTTGATCTGCAATCAACACTAAAAGAGGACTATCCTCTAAACATTATAGAGAAATAGAGGCAGCAACCGCCACCTCAGAATTTCTGAAATGTAATTGCTGAATCACAAACTATCACTCAAAAGATGTAGAGCAGGGCTGTCAAATTCCTGGGCCGGGGGCCAGATGCATCACACACTGACCACGCCCAAGCTCAGTTTAGTGAAGGGGGAAAAGTCTTGACACGTCACGTAACGACGCCATGACGATGCGAGTTTGACACCCCTGATATAGAGGGTGGGATCTCTCTAGTCCGTCATGCTCACCACTGCACAGCCCTGCATGGGGGGAAAGCTCAGAATATAAACCAATTTCATACCATAGATAAAATTAAATTAGAATTCTCATAGCAAATGGCTAAATCAACTTATCCAACTGCTTTGTCTGAATAATCAAGATGATTTCTTGAAAATACATCCCACATAGGTGTTTATAGTGATTCTCAATTATCCAGGTCATGGTTGTCCCAAAGGTGCTTTTCCAAAAGGCAACTGGAGTTTCTTGGGTTTTTTTTTTTTTCCTTGAAAATGTTTCGCTTCTCATCCAAGAAAGTTTCTTTCATGGGAAGCAAAATGTTTTTGAGGAAAAAAACAAGCGAGCCCAGTTGCCTTTTGGAAAAGCACCTTTCGGATCTCATATGGGCCTTTTTAAATTCTATCCAGTTGCTTAGTAAAATGAGACAATTCACATTTAGAGAATTACAGCAATTACAAGGTCTCTACAGGAGTGAATTGGGTATTTGCTAAGAAAGCAGACAAATAATCAAGGTGCAGCAACGTTTGCTGCAGGACTTATGATAGGGCTACAAGAGAATACTAATAATATAAAATCAAGAGTAATACCATAGGACTCATGTAGCATTTAGGAACTGAATGTAATGCAAAGTATACCTCATGCTATAGGAGATCCTTCCAATGGACTTGCTTGCAGCTATGACACTACCATAAATTAGCAAACAAGCAATTATGTATTTTTACTCCATTGTTTTGGTTATGATAAAAAGTAAAACACTGCACATTCAGCCCAAGCAACAGTAAAAGCAATACCAAACCTAGCTTGAACAGCTCCAGCATGAGGAAACAAGTCTGCTGGCATCTTTATGGGCGCCAAAGTCTGCCGGTAAAGATTTCAGCAAAGTTTGCCATTTTTATTTAGGTATTGCTCTAAATTTATTTATTTTATTTATTTTATTTCGAATTTATATACCGCACCTTCTCCCGAGGGACTCAGGGCAGTGTACAGCTAAAAACATACAATACAAACATTAAAAACAATTAAAAGGATATATATTAATTTGGCCCCAATTTAAAATGACAAACCAGTTAAAAATGTTTTTTTTAAAAAATGTTATGTTAAGCCAGCCTGACTTGCTGGAAAAAGAAAGTTTTAAGGGCACGGCGGAAGGCACCGAGGTCTTGAATTCTAAATGACGGACAGTCACATGTTGTGGTACTTCCAAAAGGACGCCCTCTGAACCACCAGCCTCCCTGAATTCTCTAATACCCCAGTGATCTCATGGGGACAGTGGAGGATTGTTGGGGTGTTGAGTTTCTTTCAAAGTGCAGGCCCCGATGTCAAAATTGTGTATAAACAAATCCCAAATCAAAGGCTATATATCCAATGAGATCCATCAAAATAAATTGAAAAAATAACTGTCTTTGAGAACTGCACGTATTTCTTGATTGAAATGAACATGAAGGAAGAATTATACTGGTCCATTGGTCAACAATAAAGTGCCTAAGGTTTGCTGTGCAATGGTAGAAAGGAACACAATCTGCCTCCGTGAATTTCAATCAGTCATTTTTAAACAATTAAGTAAAGGCCAAAAAAAACAGAAATCCCAAGTCAAAAGGAAAAAAAATAGTGTTTTATTAACTACCACACTGTTATAATACACTTTAAACGTACAATAAGGTAGCCTTTAAATTTGAGGTGGTTTGAACAAATGAACAGGTTTTCCAAATGTTTGTAAATAGTGAACTGTTGCAATTATTGTACTTTTTTTTTTTTTTTTGTAAAACGGGTAGAGCACTTACAGACTTGGCTATGCAAATTAAGAGTGTACATTTTTTATAGTTGAAAATATAAACAGTAATTAAAAAATAAAAAAAATCAGCTTAATAAAAAACATATATGTTTATCAGTTAAATGTACTGGATACATACAATTTAAGGGAAGCATAAAGGAAAGGTGGATATTTAAATGCAGCTCAACTAACCAAAGCTTGGCAGAAAAAAGCGTTGTAAAACCCTTATTCCACTATCACTAATATTAATATGGACTATTGTCCCTATGGAAATGATTTTCTATTATTTGCATTTGTATATGTGTGTCTGTGTCTGAGTGCTTATGTGTCTTCTTTTACTGATAATTTACATGATGGCTTTTAAGGCCCTGGCAGACAGATGTATTTGGAGACAAAGTTAGATAAAAATTGCAATTGACATGGATACCCTTAATTTTTGGTCCTCCAATATTCAAGAAAAGGGTATCTTTATTGTTGTTTCATCACCCAAAATGCAGCAACTTATTTTTATTTAAGCCTTGAATAATTTTAAACATCAGTTATATTGCCCAAATTAGTTACTTAAAGAATATTATTAACAAGACATTATTTTGGCAAAATTAAACTTTAAACATGGCTTTTCAACAGGATTTAAAAGGTGACTATCCCTAGAGCTCCATGTTAAAATGTAATTTTCAAAATCTTACAAGAGTAATGCTTAAAATATTGTACATAGTTAACCTAATTAAAATAATTAGCTTCAAAATGACAACTTGATGAGCTAAGTAAAGCCTATACAATGAAACATTTGCTTGGAAACTTGATTTGTCAGTTATGCATAATAAAAATTCCAGTCAAGAAAATTACAAAATTTCTTTTATCATAACATGATTTCTTTTCACCAATCAACTTTTATCTTACAATAGATAAATACCAACATGTTCTCATTTTTACACTAAACCACAAAGGATTGATGCATTTGATTAGACTACCATTTCCATTGTTAAATTTCTTTTTATACAAGTTGGTAAAATTTAATCTCTTCTAGATTCCAAAAGTACCTACAAAACTCATGCAATTTTACCATTTTAATATACTATGGAATATCATACAAAGTAAGGCATTTCAGTGTCATGTATAACCAAGTTACTGTCAATCCAAAAATTTTTGCACATCAATAAAAAGATATCTAAGAACTTAGGAACAATATTCTTCTCACTACTGTATAAAAATAACCACAATTAATAGGTATTTTGTGTATATTTATTCCATTGTCTCATTTCCGGAAACGGTAACAAGCTGTAAAGGTATTTCAGCATTGGTAAGAATATCTTGATTGCTGGTGCCAGATGTATTAACAGTTCCTATCCCTGAAACAGAACCTTGTTGAATATTAGCAAGGATAAGCGTTGTTCCGCCTGCAGTAATCAAAGTATCCTCTGGTGTTGCTTCCACCGATGCAAGCACTGTACTGCTAGCATGAATAGCTTTTTTATTTTGATGGGTTTTAATGTGTTTGGCAAGATGATCACTTCTCATGAAGCGCTTGGAACATTCTGGACAGACGAATTTCTTTTCACCTGGTCAATATATAAAAAAAGAAGTTTTTTCTTTCACACCAATGCAAAAGTAACCTTAACACGGCTGAAATTTGAAACGCTTGACAGCTCTTCCTTTTTCTTTTAATAGAAAAGCACACACGATATATAAGCATTGCTATAGATGTTTAGAAATCAGCAGCAATGGTTAAATGAGATTTTTAACGACTAACCGGTGCTTTAATTTCCCACCCCATATGCCTAAAGAAGTAAGTTTTTAAAAAATAGATTTGGTCACCTGTATGTGTTCTCCTGTGTCGCTGTAGCTCATCACTACGGGTAAATCTTTTCCCACAAAACATCCACGTACAAATAAATGGACGCTCTCCAGAATGCCAACGAAGATGAGCTCTCAAATGTGATGTTTTTCCATAGACTTTCCCACATCCTGGTATGTGACAGATGTGTTGTTTTTTCTTTCCCAAATTGGTGCCTCTGTTAAAACATGCAATGAAACAATCGTTACTCAAAACACTGACATCATCAAAACATGTTGGATATTACACTGAACTGTAAGAAAACGCATTCATGTACCTCGGCATAGATGTATACCGTTCAAGGGCATTAACTAGCTCAGGAGCAGCATGAGCTGTCACCATGGAATCTAATGCCACATCCTTCAATCTGTCACTTCCCTATTGGCACCGAAAGAGCAAGATGCACAGATTTCCCACAGATACAGGTGCTCAATTTAATGATCACTCTCACTTTTGCTTCATTTATTTTAAGGACATTTGCTACACAATGAGACACGGAATGCATACCTTCCACCACCTTCTTTACAATTGGGGCAAGTGCAAGCTACCCTTCGCAATCTTTTTCCTTCTTGATGCGGCTGGTCCCCTTCCTCATCCACCACCTGCACCCGCAAATGTGTCAGGTCATTGGTATTCAGTGTAGAATCACCACCAAGCTGCCATTCTTCTGGATCAGGCTCCTCTTCTTTAATCCTAATATCTAAAGGTAGGAGGAGGAATATTACAGATCAACAGTCAGTCCCATTACACAGAAAGGAGAAAACCATAAAGGTCTTAAGCTTTGCAATGTTATCTGCTTATCCTATCTTATCAGTCAATCCATTCCAATATCAGAATGCCAGACAACAATTTATGTCCTTTTATTCATAACCATAAGAACCGTGGTAGCGATTCTCTAATCAACTAAGCATGCTTTTAAGAATACCATTAAAAAATGTTACAAACAAAAGCAACCATTTTTTTCTAGCTAGAAAGCGAAAAAGTAACCTTTATTTTTCAAAAAAAGGGCTTTTCAATGAAATGTGTACAAGAATTCTGTTGAAACCAGAGAGAAGATTTTAAAAGGTGAAAATGATGTTTCAAGAATGCTTTTTAAAATATTCAAGAGAATATTTTGCAAGGGTTTGGTGAGGTTTTTTACCTCACCAAACCCTTGCAAAATATTCTCTTGGGCTGGGAGCTTCACTGATGTGTAGTTGTCTAAACAACTCAAGCAGATGTTTAATATCAGGTAATGATAATAATAAACTGACACATTAAAAACACATCCAAAAATGGCGAACATTGAGAAATTAAAACAAATAATTGATAATTGTGAACCAGTACAATAATAGTACATCTGCTGGAGAGTTTCTGAAGTTCTGAAGTATAAGTGGGATGGCTGCATCAATGCTCAAGTCAACAACCTTCAAATCCGCTCAAAAACATATGCTTCTCGTCCTTAAATCAGCTCTAGCTGGCCGCAACTATTTAACTGCCCTTCCCTCCGCATTTTCAAGAGCTACATGAAAGCTCAACATAATGCTTTGCCAGTCCTGATGTTGTGCTGAGTGTTAGCTCTTCCATTTGCTCTGAACGGGAAGCCTTAAGAAGCCTATATATGGAAGCAGCATTTTTCCCAGACACAGCAAAGCCAGGCCAAGGAAAGATGACATTCTAGTATGCCAAAGGAAGGGGGAAAAAAAATCCTTAAATGCCAAGGGCAAGCTTTCAAAAGAAACCGAGCCAATATCAATTAAATGCAAAGGTTTTTTTTTTTAAATCTCTCTAGGTATTCACCTACATTACATTCATAGTACTGTTTTAGCATTCAAACTACTATGATTAGCCTATTTTTGTCTAATAACATCCATCTTTGTATTCACCAGTGGTATAAAGGATATTTAATACACTTAATTTACCCTGACATTTAATAGCCTTCAGTTGCTGCAATACAACATATGTATCTATGAAGAACTTCTGTTGAGGAAGGTTAAGGTTATAAATCTGTAAAGTATTGCAAGAATAACTTGTAAAAACAAAAAAGATAACATAATTGCCATTGATATTTGTTTAAGTAACACAAATAAAATTATAGCGCTTGCTGGACAAATTTCATATTCAGTACAAACAACTGAAAATATTTTTCAGTAAGATATTTAGCACAAACATCCACATCCACAGACTGTTTCCCACAGAACATATTTTATAGTTTGTCATTGGTATTAAAGTTTGATGTTGAGGAAGATATATAATTGAATAATATAATATTGATCCACTTATACGTGTGAGATCATCTGTCACAATGGATTGTGGTACCATCAATATGCTGGTGATATTCAACTGTATATCTCCATCCCTGGTGACCCAAGTGATGCTGTCGCCATCCTCTCATAGGTCTTGGAGACTGTAGGCGCCTGGATACAGGACAATAAGCTATGATGACCTTAACAAGGTTGAGTGGCTTTGGGTACATGGAGCATCAAGATCTGGGTTTTTGATGTATTTCGTTCTGGATGGGGTTGCACTATACCCGTCAGGCCCAGTTAGCAACATAGGGGTTCCCCTGGACCCATGTCTTCCGCTCGAAGAGCAGGTGGCATGTGTGCCTAGGAGTGCCTTTGCCCAACTTTGGTTTCTGCACCAGCTGCAACCTTTCCTATATCAGGAGTCCCTGCATTCAGTCACTACAGCCCTACTGGATTACTGCAATGCACAACTAGTGGAGAGTGTGGCAGCATGAGCAGTATTTGGAGCTCCTAGAATGGCCCAATATTACAATACTGCTGCACAAACTGCACTGGCTGCCGGTTTGTTTCCTGATGCAGTTCAAGGGTTTGGTTATGACGTTTTAAGTCCTCCATGTCATGGGTCCAGGTTTTTTATTTTATTTTTATTTATTTTTTTAATTTGATTTATATGCCGCCCTTCTCCGAAGACTCAGGGCGGCTTACAATGTGCTCAACAATAGCCTTCATCCTTTTGTATATTTATACAAAGTCAGCTTATTGCCCCCATAAACTGGGTCCTCATTTCACCTACCTTAGAAAGGATGGAAGGCTGAGTCAACCTTGAGCCTTGGCGAGATTCGAACCCTGCAGTAATTGCAGGCAGCTGGTCTTAATAAGCTTAATAACAGGGTGCCTTAAACCCCTGTACTACCAAGGCTCTTTACCAAGGTTACTTGATGAACCATCTCATCCCACTCGGACAGGCCCATCCCACTCATGCCAGCAGGAGGCCTACTGCAGATTCCATCAGCCAAGAAACTCCAGCTGGTAGGATCCAGGAAAGAGCCTTCTCTGCCATAGCGCTGGCCCTCTGGAACATCCTGCCTACTGGGGTGAGGCCTGCTCCCATCCTCATGTCTTTTCTATAAGAGCCTGAAGACCTGGCTTTGCCAGTTGGCCTGGGGACCCAATGGAGGTGGCTATTAGACTAACAGCTAACCCTTCCTCCCTGCACATCCCGCTCCCTCCCCACTCATCTTTTAAATTCATTTTGCTATACTTTATTTTTTGTTTCATTGTTTTACTATACTACTGTTACATTTACATTTTTTATAATTCTACATTCTACCATTGTAAGCCGCCCAGAATGGCGCCACAAAGAGATGGATAGCAAATAAATTTAATAAATAAAATGTTACTCAACTCCAAAGATGAACAAGAACCACTATATAATAGAAACATGCACAAGAGTACATGCACCTCTGTTGTACTTCTCAATCAAACTGCACTTCAAGCTTCAAAATTTGGGTAAAAGGGCTCCCAAACTATCAAGCAAACACATGGGCAGTTTTGCTCAGCTACAACTCCCATGTGCCTCTATTGTAACTTCTGCCTCACAATTTTTAAAAAAGCCAGTAGGAAATGGACATATGTCTCTTTCCATCACCTCCACCTCTGAATTGCAAAGGAAGTCGCATTGAGGCTACCTATTTGGTTCTGAAGAAGCTTCTCTTTATAAGTGCTCAATGCCTTCCTATACTTTTTTCTGATGAACATCTTTTAGAGGGCTTTTGCCCCACCAAATTCTTTTGTAATTTTATACCATGTGCCTATAAACTGAAGTCCAACTCATTTTTTCTCCATGTTCATCAACACAACAATTCTTCCAAGCCAGAATGAGTAATTCACTCAAATCAGCGGATCTTTCAGTGTAATCCTATGGGTTTTTACTCAGAAGCAAGTTCTACTCTCTTCAACAAAATTTATTTCCAGCGAAAGGGACATAGGACTGTTATCTTGAATATTGGTACAGATCCATTTGGTTTCAATTCTCTTTCCACCAAATATTACTTTTCAGAAAACCAAAGAACTATTTATGCTTTCATGCATGCAAAAGAATGCTACCGTAATTCTCTGTTCCTACCATAGTAGCATGCAATGTGTGTTCAGGAATTGTGATCTCAGGAAAATCCAGAAATACTGAGATGTTGAGGCTAGCCAAACAAAGGAACACCTAAGAAGCAATTGCTTTAGCATCTTGTTTCACAAGACAAGTTGCTCCATAAACACACCCTCCCAAAAATGATAAAATATAAATATTTTATATTTTCAAATAATTCTGAAAAATAGAAATTCTTACTGAAATATCTGTTTGGGAACATTTGGCTAATTCAGATATCTGTTCCTCTATAAAAGCATTAAAATTTCAACTAGCAAGAAACATACATGGATCTCCCACAAATCTGAGTCCTTTCCTAGATTATTTCACTACTAAATGCTGACTCATTAAAATCAAATGCATTTGTACAAAATGACTGAATATATAAATACATTCTCATTAAAACTAAAAATCAGGGTGGATTTAATTTAAATCAACTTGATTTAAATCATGATTTAAATCGCTAGTAAAAAGGCTTTATTTAAATCAACTTGATTTAAATCATAATTTTTAAAGAGCAACTGTCATCTTTGTCCTGCAGCAGCTCCTCCTCTGACCTGCTGTTGACTCACCGACAGTCCCAATATTGCAGAATATACAGCCTCATGCTACATAACTAAGCTCCATTTCATGCTGAATAAACTAAATTATTAATGTATCTTAAATAGAAAAATACCTTTAGATAGATTTTTACTCCAAAAGCATTTTAATAAAATAAATTTGATAAAAATAAAAAAAACAGATTTAAATTTTAAAAATCTGATAAAAAAAAAATTAAAAATCGATTTTTATCCACCCTTCTAAAAATATATTTATCATCAGAAGAGAAAAATGGATCCAAAATATAACAATTATGCAAAGTCATGTTTGTTAAAGGACTATTTCAAATAAAAATTCATTTGGTCTCCTCAGCTGTCAGACATGATTGATAAAATTTTGGAGGATGAAGGCAACCTATTCAAACAGTGAGAATCCCATTAAAATTCAGCCTGCATGAAAAAGTTATATTACAAATGATAGTCATATGTCAATATAAGAAACATTTATTAATTAATAATTACTGGCTACCCTTCCAAATACTGTATGAATACTTTGCTTTCTTGTCTTTTAGTTTCTCTTAGAATATAATTTAAAAAGCTCATCTATCTTTTTAATAACAGTATGCAAATATGTCAGCAGCTACCAATACTGATAAAAAATATCCCCTGTACCAAGAAAGATATTTTTCATCTTCTCTTGCCCTGTAAGTCCTAAATCTATTGCAGATAACCCACCAATATTAGGTTTGGACACAGAAGGGCTACAAGGCAGAGGGGGAACATACCTGTTCCTTTAGCAATGATCCTAACTGGATATCACGCAGATATTTTTTTAGGTAGGTGTGCAATGTTCAAGGATAGGCAGTTTATTACAAGTAATAAAAAGTTAATATTTTAAGTTTTTTCTTCTGTTCAATCATGTCCAAATTTCAGAAACTGCCTGGACAAGTCCCTGCAGCTTTCTTAGCAAGGCTTTTCAGAAGCAGTTTGCCACTGCCTTCTTCCTAGGGCTGAGAGAAACTGACTAGCCCAAGGCCACCCAGCTGGCTTTGTGCATAAGGTGGAAGTAAAACTCATAGTCTCCCGGTTTCTAGCCTGATGCCCTAAGTACTACATCAAACTGGTTCTGTGGTGTGGTTAGAAAACCTAGATAATTTGATTATTTAAAAAGTGTGTTTTTGAAAGCTTTTTAGTCAATGAGGTTAATCAATAATCCTGTTTCTACACCATACATTCTTCAGTTTCAGGCTTCCAAATAATGGCCCATAGGACTAAGGAAGTGGAGAATATGCATTACTTCCCAAAACATATATTGAGAGAAATCACATCCTTATCTCCTGCCCTCTGGACTCCAATCCTTTTAACAGGGACCGATGAAAGACTAAACAGAATGACAATTATAATGGTTTATTTGTATCAGTACCAACTAAAAATGTATTAAGTAAATATGGCCAAAGATAGTAATTTCCTTCTTCATGCTATCTTCTCAAAAAAGAAAAATATCCTTATATGCATTCCTATGGAAAAAAGGTTTAATCTTATTTTAAGATGGATTTCACAGCTCTCATTTCCCCATTCCCCAAAGCACTTTCATATTTGTGTTTATTGTTTCCTTATGAAGTAAAGCCAAACTTGCAGAATCAAAAGAAATAGACAAATTTCAGTAAAGGGCAATCTGGAAAAGGATGGGAGAGGACAAAAAATATATATTTGTACCTCTGTAATACTTTTCATATCTGCTTCTTCTGGCCTACAGCCAATTTACTCCTTTTGGTTATAGCCCATACTATAGTTGCTATTCAAACTTATATTGCAACTTCTTTATACAGATGCTGCTTTAAGATTTGGTGCAAATATCCTGCAATACTATCAAGCTAAGAGATAGCATCCTCTTTTCCAAAGTGCTCTCTACAATTCACCAACGGCTGAACAGGAGATTGGTAGGAGCAAACTAGGTGATTGGTGGGTTGCTGGGAGAGTTCTAATGCTACCTCTTTAGAGGGATAAATTACTATCACCAATGAAATATACATATATACCCTATTTCCCAGGGTCAAGTGTGCACACATAGTCCATAATAAAAGTGTGCAATATGTAATCCTCCAGATAAAAAAGATTATTCTGTCTTAAATGAGAATGCAGCAGAATCAGGTCAAAAGACTATGTAGTCCACCATCCTGTTTGTGGCAAAAGCCAATAATATAGCTCAAAAAGAGAATATGAGTGCAACAGTCTTTTATTCTGCATGATGTATTTCCAGAATCCTGGGGATATACACTACGTAAGCACCATAACTAGCAGTCACTGATGCCTTCATTGACAAAAATTGAATTAAATTAAAAAGCTATCTGCTGGCAAAGCAAATAGCACAATTCAAGTATCTATTACACGTAACAATTATTATTGCCTGCCCAAGTCTTCCATCACTGAGCTTTATCTCATGACACTAGTTTGTATTATTGGGAGATGGGGGGGGGGAGAGAGAGAGAGAATCTATACACTTTCTTCGCACCTCACAGTGCGTAAAAAATATTCATATTCCTCTTATGGTTTTTTTCCACAAAATTATTACCAAGCTCACGTACCAGAGCACTGTTTTTGTTTTTGAAACCCCTCGTTGTTTTCAAAATAAATTTGCCAAGTGGTTTCATAAAATGAGGTTAAGCGAAAAACACATCTGGATCTTCTGTTTCAAAACCAATTTTAGTGTTTCAGTTCTAAAATCAATTTATGCTGTTGACAACTTGCTTTTGCTTTAAACTTATTTAAAAAATGAGATGAGATAATAGAATATGTATGTCCAAATCTGGTATCAAAAATCCTTCAGAATCCAAAACCTGAAAAATATCAACTTGACAGATCACAAATCAATTTAACCAAGAAAAAGCATCAGAATTTTAGACTGTATGAAGTGAAATATATTTTGGCAGCTGAAATAATTTATTTCTTCTTAAATGGCAACATCAAGTTTTCTATGCTTCAATAATTATGACTAATTTTACCATAATTCAAAGCATTAGTTTTACAATACCTGCAGGACTGTCAGCATTTTCTCCGGGATGCAGTTGAATACCTCCAGAGTCTATAGAATTTATTGTAACTGTTTGTAGGTTTGGCAACTGAGCAGTACTTAGACTAACAGGCGTCGAAGTCAAGGCCCCACCTGCTGCAACTTGACCAAGAGTGAGGGTCTGCACAGGTGTCAATGTTATTTGTTGGCCAGGAGCATTTTGAAGCTGCAAGTTCTGCAAATTCTGTACTCCCTGGACTTGAAATGTTTGCCAAGTTATTTGCCCAGATGGGGTCACTGTCTGTGCCTGGATTAAAAAAGTTCCAGGATTCAACTGAAGCTGAAGATTCTGCAAAGCCTGTTGTGATATACTTTGGCTGGCTTGCACACCATGGATTGTCTGTTGCGCAATACCTTGTACAATCTGAGCCTGACTCGTTTGTTGAGATTCTTGAAGCTGTATATGTTGTACAATAGGCTGTGCTGTTGAGACCTGAATATTCTGGGCCTGTGTCTCCTCCGAGACAGATGTTTGGATGTAATTTCCCTGAAGATCTGAACTATGGACCTGCCCACTAGTGGAGGGCAAACTGTTTGAATTTTGTTCTAATATACTAGTATTGTCTATGGTTACAGGCAGTTGTTGTGAGGATGACGATGTTGGCACAAATAAGTCTGTATCGGTGGTTGTTTCCGTCATTTCAGGAGAAACCTGTTCTGCAGTCCTATCAGAAGTGTCCGAACTATCCATTGCCTGTGCAGTGCTTATCAAGTGTCCATCGGCATTAATGCCTGCAGTCATGGTTTGAGAACCACTTAGTCCCAGAGAATCTAGATCAACGCTATTGATGGGAACAAATGCGATGTTTCCTGGCAGTCCAAGAGGAACATTAGTAACTACCTGTGCTTGCCCAGGAAAAGATGAACCACCAATTGTAACCCCTTGGACTTGGCCAGTCTGTGATAAAATATTCTGAATGTTACTAGAGGATGTTCCAGAGGCAATAATGGTTTGATTGGAGCCAGGAATGATCTGAATTTGACCAGTTTCTTGATTCACACTACCATTATCAGAAGAGGCTGCAAAACCAAGCTGAACCTGTTGACCATCAGCTGTCTGTATCTGGGGTATTACTTGATACTGGACATTGGACACGGTACCATTTGATGAATCCGAACCAGGTGCAACAGAAAATATCTGCTGATTCTGCAGACTTTGAAGAGGAAGAACGTATTGTCCACTTGAAGTTACTGTGGCAGCCCCAGGGATCTGTACTATATTGCCAGCTTCATCTTTAATAGTTGTAGGTGTAGCAGACAACACCTCCCATCTATTTGGCGTTCCTGCTAACTGTACAGAGGCCAAATCTCCTGTCTAAACAAAAGCAAAAACAAAAACCAAATTAAAACGTTGCAAACGACAGATGAGCAATACAATACTTGTATGTACATAGTATGCCAAATAGTTCAATCTCTGTGCCATATAAAGTTAAATAAAATAAAAAATTCAGCTGTTCTCCACACAGAAATCTTTCTTCCATTGTTGGTTTAATTACTTTATAATTATTAATTCCTTACATTTATCTAGATTCTGAACTGTTAATTGTAGAATAGCACCTATAACAAGCAAGTAGCAACTTATACATTTTATTTATTTTTTATGGCTTTTTGGTTAATTCATATACAGAGTTAACAGTATACGGAGTTTGTTTAAACAGTGGGTTCTTAAAAAGAAACTATTTCTGAAATTGTGCATTTATATAGATATATTTGAATAACTGAAGAACAAGAAATAGATTTTGACTTGTTATGTCAGGATGCAAACAAGTTAATCCTATCAATTCAGTCTCTTCATTTTTACACGTGTCAGTAAACATAATTAGAAAGATGTCTATTATATACTAATTCCTACTTTAGCTAAACTAGAAAACTATAATTAACAGCTCTGGAACATTAAAACATAGTTTGAGGGTAGTTTGATAATTGTCGGGTTCTGAAGTTGTTAATCATAATTTCTCAATTAAAATAAAAGGGAAGCTATCATTAGCAAGATACATCCTATTTGTTTATCAACTTGCCCCAAAGTGGAGGCCAAAATTTATTCATCTCTTGGTTTAATAAATTGTGACTGCCTACACTAAGAAACAGGAGGTCTTTTCTCTGACACTACCTTTGATTTGAACAGTTTGACCTGATCAAGTAATTCTGTACAATATGCATGTATCAAGATACTGCCTTTCCCAAAGTATCTTATCCACATCTCTGGTGTGTTGGATGTTCCTCTTTACAAAACCCTTTCAATTCCAACTTTATGAATGCATACAGGTAGTCCTTGACTTGCAACAGTTCATTTAGTGACCATTCAAAGTTACAACGGCACTGAAAAAAGTGACCTATGACTGTTTTTCACAGTTACAACCCCTTAATCAGTGGTCAAAATTCAGACGCTTGGCAGCTGGTTCATATTTATGACCATTGCTGTGTCCCACGGTCATGTGATCACCTTTTGCAACCTTTTGACAGGAAGCCAGATTTACTTAACCACCAAGTTATTAACTTATCAACTGTGGTTATTCACTTAACAACTGTGGCAAGAAAGGTCGTAAAATGGGGGAAAACTCACTTAATAATTGTCTCACTTAACAACAGAAATTTTGGGCTCAATTGTAGTCATAAATTGAGGACTACCTGTATTGCACTTACACATATAACTCCTTAGCAAAAATTATTTTAAGCGATAAAATACTGACCTACATTAATTTCACAATTTTAAAGTATCAATATTTCTAAGTCAGAGGAATAATGAAAAAACGTATACATGGTCATTAAAAGTGATAAGTGATTTGTTTTGGAGTAAGAAAATATACGATTCAGGAACCTACAGGACAATCACAGCTATACTGATACTTATAATAGATACTTATATTTTAAGCTAAAATAGCAGCAGTATTTCTCATTTCTACTTTCCACTCATACCCATGACACAATTAGCCTGAATTAGGGCACAGAAAATCAAGTTTATTACTCTCAACTGTAGAGCTTACAGTTTTAGCTTTCTTCCCCCTCAAAACACAATAAATTAAGAAAATTTGAGATAATACTGCCACAGCCTAATTTTTCTGATGTTCAAAAAATTCACAAGGAAGAAAAAACGAACAAATCTAATACATCATCATCTTTGGTCCTTTTTTTAATAGTAGCTGTTGCATTTATAAGAATGCAAGGTGGGTATAAAAGATGCAGCCACTGTAACTTAGCTATTAAAATGTTTTGGAGAAATTTTGAAAATAGAAAAAGAGTTGTGTTTTCAAAGACCATCTTCCTTACAGTTTACACTATTAATCATTCCCCACTTAAGTAACTCTCCAAAAAGATGATCTGTGCCCAACCTTAGAAATAACACATGATTTTCTAGTCTTGGCCTTACATGTGTATATTTCTTCTGAATTACAATGTGCTTATATTATTCCTTTACATGAATTTTCCTGCATGGTTATTTTTAAAATATTTGATCTACAAAACCAAAGAAGCATAAGGAACAACAGAGCTTCTCTCAGTCTGTCTCTCTCTCTCTCTCTCTCTCTCTCTCTCTCTCTCTCTCATGCTCTGGGCAGTTTCAAAAACTATAAAGGACAGTATCTCTTTCCTTTAAAGTCCTGAAAGACACCTCCTTGTAACACAAGACTTTCCTCTTACATGTGGTAACCAGGAGCAGAGTTGTACAGCTCTATGATTTCTATATAGTCAGATTCTATTAAGATACACATCTTCCAAGAATCTTATGATCTTCTAACTGAAAATGTTTTTAACTACTTCTAACTTTTCTGGAATGTTAAAGTTGCACATCTTTAGCTATTTTCCTCCAGGGGTTTCCTGAAAGTTCAGGATGTGAAAAAGGTATTTAAAAACACATAGTAAAAAATGTAGTATAAAAAAATATCCCAACCATACATTTCTCGTTATGTTCATGCAATAAAAAACAATAGAAAGAACTTTTACAAGTGTGAGATACAAATTCTTATTGGTTCCAAAATATTGCTGGCAAGAATAGACCTTATTTTTTTCTTTTATACAATCCATTCCATCAGCTTTCAAAGTGTTTGAAGACCATCTAATATGCCAGGAGCTGGCAGTGTGGCACTTGTGCACAGCATCACATAGATGGTCCCCACAGATGGGACACCCAGAAATTCCAAAATTAAATTAAAAAATAATTTAAATTTTATTACATATGGGCACTGCCATCTCAATTTTCGTTGGCATTTTTCCTTGATTTGGATATCTCACAGAAATGTGAATAAATCGTATGAGCAACCTTGATTACTTCAAGTTGGGAATTACTGGTGTACTACCATATAGGGTCAATTCTAATTTTGTGTTCAAGAGAAAATATGTTTAGAAAAATATTTTGTTATTAAAATTTTATGCCACCTATCTCTCCTATTATAAGGTGACTCTGAGCAGCTAAATAAATAAAAGGAGAGGGAAATGTCATAAAACTAATGAATGCAATTGTGCAAATTTGACATATCAGATAATAGGTAACTAAGGATATAAAGGAAATGTATATTTGCCTTAATAAAGATGTTCACAGAAATGGAAAGCAAAATAAAATGGTATTTATATTTTAACAGTATCAGCACACACAGGTCTGAATCCAGATTTCACATTCTATAACCAGAAGAGTATCTACTTCTAAGTCAGTGGGATCTGTCCTGCCAAAGGAAGCAGGTAACCTTTGCCAGTTTCTTCCATATGCAGCTGCTTCACTTTCCTAAAATGTGTTTCATATACAAGTGTACAATTACCCTAACTTTTTTCACAGCTATTGATGTAAAGTAGCATTGTGACTTAACTTTTTAATTCCCTTCTCAGAATGGCAGAACTCTTATTGTCAGCAAATAACTAGTATTTACTAGTCAAAGAACACCTTAGCAATTTATGATGCTTGTTTTGTACAAAAAAATGCCACAGTTTTGAAACTTGGTATTTTCCTGGTTTTTTAAAAAAATAGACTATTGTTTCTATTATTAGAGGTGGTAATGGATGTACAAGATCTTCTAGTTGTTGATATGTAAAATGTTTATGCATATGGCATGAATGACATAAGTACATATTTCCTTTTATTTGTCATTAACTTCATTTTCAGGAGGCCCTTATATCCAATTTAGTATATCTTCCCTAATTCAGAAATCATCCCAATCACATTTATGTGGACTTGGCATTACCACCACCAATGTCCTGAGCAGCATAGCTAGAAAGAAAAATGAAGTCATATTGCTTTTCTTTCATTATAGTGATCTTGATTCAGTACACCTGGTATATGCTCTCATTAACTATTAGCAGCAGGAAACCAAGAAAGTTGCCACATATAAGGCTCTACCACAGCTTTCCAATCAGTGGGCTACCAGGAGTATACTCACACACTGAGTACCTCACCCAAAGAGATTATGTGTTGAGGATCGCAGGGTGGAGGCCAGCAACCAGAGTAACTTGTGAGGGTTTAAAACCATTGTTAATTTTAAATAGCCATCCAAGGTCCATCTTCCCAGAACACGCCCTTTTTGAGAGGGTTATTTTTAAAGTAAAGCCTTCCTAAAAGCCTTCTGACTCATCAGAGCGGGAAGGCAGGGAATGTTGCGGGTCCCATCCCTGAAGGAGATACACCTGGTGGGACCCAGAAGAAAGGCCTTCTCCGTGGTGGCTCCCTCTCTGTGGCACATCATTCCCCCAGATATTAGAATGGCCCCCACTCTAATACTCTTTCGGAAGGCGCTGAAGACCCGGTTCTGCCAGCAGGCCTAGGGAACCCAGAGTGGGATGGAGCCCATTAAATGGTTTGTGTGATCTGCTGTCACCGGGGTTGGGGGTGGGAGATGATTTTCCTATATTGTACTATATTAATTTATTTGATTCTTTTTGTTAGTTTTTATTGTTTTAAATGTGGTTTTATATTCTGTAAGCCGCCTTGAGTCATCATGGGCGAATAGGCGGCAATATAAATAAATAAATAAATAAATAAATAAATAAATAAATAAATAAATAAATAAAATAAATAAAATAAATAAAATAAATAAAGTAAATAAAATAAATAAAATAAATAAAATAAACAAATAGCTAGAAATTATAGCTTTTATTTTCTAATGTCAACACTGCTATATTACTCATAGTCCCCCAAGGCCACATTTTTTTTCTTTTTTTTTCTTTTTTGCATTATCTCCATTCTATCCTATCTCACAGTTTCTTTTCTAAATTATCATAAATGAGGGAATGTCTCTTGTGTTCACAGAAATTGGAGGAAAAATGATTCCATTTTTTACTTAGTTAACTATTACCTATGCAATCAAAGAATTGTAATTAACTCTAATTCTTGTTGAACCAATCAATATCAAAATGCAATTTTGACATATTCTGAACTGCACCAGTAAAAATTTCATTTGCTTAAATTAACTGCTATGTATGGAAGAATTATCCCTTCGTGTACAACTTACATTATTCAGAAGAAAAAGACAAAAATAGGCAAAATGTTTTTTGTGATTATTTTACAGAAATATTGTTAACATAAGGGAATGTATTAAACAATTCTATACTACATTGAACAATCTTACATCAACTCTTTGTCTCTGAGAATGAACATCATCAAGGTATCAGAAGCTACTTGAAACCAAAAGCTTTAGCTATATTAAGTATAAGAAAACCATAAATAAAGTTATTAACTGTAATGTCAGAACCTAAATCAGTTGTTTAATTTACACAAGATGCCATTAATCATTATTTTGATAGTCATTTATTCTGTGATGAGTTTATATCAGATTCATGGTTCCATAGTAAAGACTTAAGCAGTCAGTCTTCAATGACTCAGTATGTCTTTGTAAGAACACATAATTAAAATTGCTACATAATATTGCCACTATGTAATTGGGACAAGTGCACAAAATTAAAATGTATGGTAAACATTATTAGATTTAACCCCCAAACTAAATATATTTAATTAGAAGCAAATCCCATCAAGTTCAAATGAACTTTACTTTCTTATTAAGTGATTCTAAATCTTAATGCAAGACTTTAAATGCATTGATTATGGCATGTAAGTCATATACTGTCTTTCCCTTACTGATAACATTAATCAGAAATCAAATTTCCATTTGCAGGATGGGATGCTTTAGTTTACCCTACAGTATTCCTGGATCCAGCTCTAGATGGTGCCTGCCCAAAAGCATGAATAATTTCCTGTCCAACTTCAAAATGTACAAAAAGAAAGAGCAGAAATAGAAAAAAAATGGCACAGATGAGGAAAAAAATCAATATAAGAAGTAAATAATAGAATAAATGAAATAGATTACTTATGACAGAAAGATAGACTATAACAGACACAGACACACACACATATATGAAAGTCAACAAAAATAAAGGCAGCAAAAGCAGTTATACAAAAGTGTATAGAAACAGTTTGACTAAACACAAGCAGTTAATGCAAGAACTGTACTATTATTTTTTCTAACACTCGGTAATAATTAGAGAAACAATTAAAGTGAGCTGCTGTAAATGTGTGTGCATTGTATTGTATTGTACTGTAATACCACCCTTTTTACTAAATTCCCTAATGCTTTTCTATCAAAAAGAATACCATGTACCACAGCTCACATATACACTCCAACCTGACTCAAATTTTAAAAATGGAGATAAAACAAAATAACACCATTAAAATATATCAGCAAAACTGTCTGGAAACAATCAATTTAAATCTCTAATTCAGCAGTGGACCAAGCATATCCACAAAGGCTGGGCACAATTTGCATAGGGCATAAGCAGAACTCTCAGCAGATGTAGATGAGTAGCCAGCGCAGCTGTTTTAGAAAGGAAGACATATGCTTATTTGTTTCCAGACACCTTGCAAAGGACACCTCACAGAAAAAAATAATAAAAAAAAAATCAAGTCACCTTCAAGTTGGTCTCAGTTCTTGATGGTCACATTCATAATTTTTCCTTGAGATATGGAAGTGATGTACCACTGCCTTTTCTGGGGTTCTTATTTTGACACTCTAGTCAACCTGCAGCCCTAGATTTTTCAGACGGTCTCCCATTCACTAAGATGAATCCTGCTTAGCCTTCTAAATTAGTGAAAGTTAACAACATTCAAAGCAGGGTCTAAAGAAAGGCATATATGTATCACTATGATCAGGTACATCATTTGCAAGATCAGTCATGGTATACCAGGGGTGTCAAATTCCTATCATCACGCCAGCGTCATGTGACGTATTGGGAGTTTTTCCCCCTTCGCTAAACTGGGCATGGGTGTGGCCAGTCCATGACGCATCCGGCCCGTGGATCGGGAGTTTGACAGCTCTGTGGTATACTAATATTGGCTGCTGCTACCTGCCACTGAAAGCTAAGTACACAACTCCAGAGCTAAATCTAGGAGCATGATCAGATTTCAAGCAGATCTGTTTAAAACTGGCCTGGAAACCTGTCCACTACAGACTGAATATCTGTTTCTTTAAATTTCTATTTTGGCTACTCAGTGACTGTTTTAATTTTTTAGTTTGATTTGCACATTACAGATAGTTCTCAACTAACATTTGGTCATTAATGTTCATTTGAACTTATGACAGACCTTCCCAGAGCTACTTACAACCTATTTCCAGAGTTACAATGGCCATACACACATCTGAGGACCTGTGGCCACATTTTGGATACTTAGCAACTATATGGCCATTCACAGCATCCATGATCATGTAGCCATGATTTGTGACTTTTTTACCGGTTTCCTGTAAACGACCATGATAAACAATGATCTTAGCTTCGAATCTGGTCGCATGATGCCTCAAATTACAACCACAATGACTTACCACCATGGGATTCGCTTAACAACTGCCATAAAATGGTTGTAAAATTATGTCTGATCCAATAGATGCCTTAACTTAAGGTCATGACTTAGAACTGAAATTCTAGTCCCAGTTGTGGTCATAAGTCGACTACCTGAAGCTATCACTTACAGTCTACTGAGTTTTGAGCAAACTGAAGCTGGAGGAATAAACACTAATCACAACCATTATTTTATTTAAACCCATTTTCCCCGTTATATATTTACCTAAAACCAGAAATAACTTGATAATAGTTTAAATTTGCCAACGGCAAACTTTTTTTCCTGTTTTTTTTTTCATGTACCTCTTTGCACCTTTTGGTCCTGAATTCACACAGTAAATTCCCAATTTTCTGGTTTAAAAATTGTAACAAATTTTGTAGGTCGAGACCACATTTAGGATGAAAAATTTCAATAATCATGCCAAATAACCTCAGATTCTTCAGCTGTCTAAAAATCTGAGACCATACTGTGTTTTTTTTTCACTATGTCACATTTGGAAGGATGTGTATGAACATGTACAATAACTGGCTTCATTCCAGGCTCTCGCAGAGGCTGCAGAGAAGTGATAAACTGGGAAGCATATATAACTTTTCTGTTGTGCTAAGGAGATAATACTGTCTGCTACATGAAGCTATTATGCTTAATCCATTAGTGTGTTTTTAAGTTACAGCAAAGTTGATAACTTATAATATAGCTACAGGAAAATGTATAAACTAAATAAGCATTAAATGACAACTGTATGGATGTATAAGGCAGAGTCACAAACATGAGATCATACTTCCTAGGTATGTTTATTGAAAAGTCCCTACAAATTCCATAGGACTTGTGCAGACTATACACAAGATTGCAAACTTTGATAAAAGATACAATTAGTCCCCCACCCCATTTAATATAAACCCTAAATAAGAAAGGAAACATGAAGCTCAAAAATTCAAAAATGGTGCAATTTTCACTCAGGATCAGTGTAGCGTTCACTACAATATTTCAACATTAAAAGCCAGCCCTTCTGCTTTTCTTACCCAACTAAATTCCTGAGACATGAACTAAACAAGACATCCATCAAGAAGTTACTTCATCCATCAAATTTAATCCTTTCCTCATTCAATTTGCAAAACCAAATCCCCCCCCCTCAGAAGCCTTTCAGATGTTCCTAATAACCTCAAGGACTTAGAGCCCTCTCAAAGGAACCGCCCCCCCCCATTCCCAAAGGACATAAAGAGGGGAAACATTAGGAGGGGAGGGGAGGGGGGAAAAAAAAGTTCTGGCTACTTTTATCTTCCACGATCTGCAATGCACACAACCGACCCAGCCCAGAAACAGCCTTCAAAGAAGCTCTCTCGCTTCCGCTAGGGACTACTGACTCCTTTTTTTTTTTTTTTTTCAAACAGCCATTTTACACGCTTAAAAGTGCATCCTGTCTTTCAGCTCAGCCTTCATTTTGTCTGATGGTGGGGTGGAGGGTGACAGCTGACAGTCCAGGAAGAAGGAAGAGGAGGGAAAAGAGGGTCGTTCGTTTTTTTTTTTTCAGGGACCAAAAAAAACCCCCCGGTTTATCTCCCATTTCCTTGGAGGGGGGGGGGAGAACCCGCCGCCTTCCCGCCTCCCCACCCCCGCCGAGAAGCAGGGAAAAGGCGCCGCGGCGAGAGGCGAGGGGGAAGTCCCAGCGCCGCCTCCCTCCTCCCTCAGGGAGACCGGCTCCTCCTGGAGAGGCAGGGGAGCCTGGGGACCCCTCTCCGGCAGGTCGGCCTTCCGATCGTCCCTCCCCCGGGCGGGCGGGCAGTACGATGCGGTGTCTCCCCGTCCCTCCCCCCGGGCGGGCGGGCGGGCGATCTGCGCCGTCTCTCTCTCCCTCTCACCACCCCCCCCCCCGGCAGGCCGTGCGAGCGCGGCGGGGCGGGCACTTACCGCTCCGGCAGATGGAGAAGCGGCGTCGTCCTCCTCCGGTGACGGCGGCCCGATCTTGCTGCAGGTAGCCGCCAACAGCGCCAGCGGCGACGGCTGGGTATCCTATACGCGGCGGGAAGGCCAGAGACAAGCGGGAGGGGAGGTTAGAAAGGCGCCCGCCCGCCGGCCTTCTCCTCCTTCGCCGTCGCCACCGCCTCCCTCCCTCCCTCCCTCCCTCCGGACAGCGCGCGCGGCGGGGGCGCCTGCGAGTCCTGCGCTCGCGACGTGTCACCGGGCAGCACGCGGGCGGGGGGGGGGGGAGGGAAGGAGGAGGCGTCGGGCAGCAGCCCGGCTCCGCGTTTACCTGGGGAGTTCCGGCCTCGTCAGAGGCGTCGGCCGAAGTGGCTGCCGAGGCCCCGTTTCCCTGCTGCAGATAGTCACCGTGGGGGCCGCCGCCGCTGCTGTCTACGTCCAAGGCAGCCATTTCCTCTTGTTTCACGGGCTTCTCGGGAGCTGCGGGCATAACGGGGAAGCGAAGGCGCGGGGGGGGGGGAGAAGAGAGGAGAAAGGCGGAGGGAAGCGGGGAGTGTGGGGGGGGTGGGCCGGTTGTCGGGCGGCGGGGGGGGGAGGGGAGGGGGTGGGGGAGGAGAGTCACTGACTGGAGCGCTTGCCCCCTCCCTTCCCCATCGCCCCAGCGCTCCCTCCCGCGCAGAGGAGCCCGCCCTGCTCTCCTCCTCCCGCCCGCCAAGCGCAGCCCTCCTCCTCCTCCTCCTCCTCCCTCCGTGCTGCCGCCGCCGCCGCCGCTGCCCCTGCCCCTCTTCTCCCTCCTCCCCCTGGCTCTGCTCCTCCTGCTGCTGCTGCTCAGTGCCGCTCGAGCCACACTCCCAAGCAGACGCCCGCCCGCCCGCCGGACCCGGGAGCAACAGCAGCAGGAGACGCCGCTGAGGCCCGTACGTACCCGTCATGGCGTGGAGGAGCCAGCGGCCAGGGGCGCCTTCTGCCGACTTGGCAGGCGGGGAGGGAGCGAGAGAGAGGCAGGAAGGAAGGAAGGAAGGAGAGCGAGCGAGCGCTGGCTGGCTGGCTCGCGGCTGGCTCGCGCTCTCTCTCTCTCTCTCTCTCTTCCCCCCCCCCCCCCGGCGCGCGCAGGCCCCGCTTGCGCCGCCGCCGCTGTTGCTGCCACTAAGGCGAGGCGGCCGCGGCTGCTGCCGGGGACATGCTTATGGTGCGCGCGGGCGGCGGCGGCGGCGGTGCTGCTGGTGGAGGAGGTGGTGGCGGCGGCCTGGAGCCCACTCCGGGGTTTTCCCCTATTTTGATTGACGGTGCGAGGAAGCCGAAAGGTGGGGCTTGCAGCAAGGGAAGAGGGGGCCCGGCCGACTCCGCCACCACCACCACCGCCGCCTTGCCCGCCAGCCCGGAACTTCCGCCTTCCCAAGACGCTCCCGTCAGCTGATTGGCTGCGGTCCGCCGAGCTCCGCGCCGTCACTGGCTGGCCCGGGCTGTCGCTCGTACGCTGCGGGTGACCCCCCCTCTCCTCCCTTGCCGAGGTGGCTTCCTGTTTGCCAGGGTTTGTGTGAGAGACAATGAGCGCGGCCTTCTCAGAGGCGTCCGCGCTGCGGGGGAAAGGAGACCGGGGTTTTGGTCGCCTCACGGCGGGACAGGCAGAAGCGGGACCGCTCCCTTCTAAAAGGCACCCGTAGAGTGTCCAGTTACGGCGGAGGGCCTGCGCTTGCTCTGTCCGCTGCTGATTTCCCCCTTGCCCTGCGGAAGGGCCAGGAGCGCTAGGACGGGATGCCCGTGGGGAGAGATTGGAAACTCTGCTCTCCCGGGCGCCCCTTAACTGCTCGTGACAGCGGGCTCAGGGCGGAGGGAAAACGTGGAGGCCGCGTAGCCATTGCCCTAAATAGAAAGGACAAGGAGGAAGAAGCGCGCAGGAACACAAACCTCCCCATTGGAAATATCAAGACTGCCCGTTTTGGGCCCACGGATCTACCTCAGGCTTAGGTCCCAAAGGGTCGTTTTCTTCGTGTGTTCTCTAATGGAGCTGGCTTTTCCATCCCTTTTTTCCCCCTCCTAGCCATTGTTTTTAAAATCAACGGCCCAGTTCTCAAGATTTTTCTGTCACGGAGCTTGGGGGTCTTGAGTAAATAAATGTAGTAAGACACCACCTCTAAGTTAAAAGAACTAGCTTAGAACAAAAGGCCCAATCCACATTTTAAAACTGAAGGACAGAACTTCCATTGGGATTAATACTTCTGAATTGTTCCTCTGAGAAGCAATTCATCTCAGTGAACTCTGGAGAAATAACCATTGGTTATTTCTAAGTGTTCTGGGGTTAATTCTCCAGTGAAATGAAAATCAGTTTAATGAAACTTTGGTTTAAAAGGTATTTTTATATCTGCATTGGGTTTTTCCATTGCTACAAATCCCACTCTTAAAAAAGTATGCCATAACATCCATTTTAGGCATTTTTTTAGTTACTGAATCTTACTGAATTTCACTTGGATTTAACCCTGAAATCTCAATCTGCCATGTAGAACGCTGTGTGTTTACTTCTAGTTAAGTGGGTCATAATCTAATTCTAAACCTGTTTCTTGAAAGACCCACTTTTTGAGGTGTTAATTTCCTGCTGTTTTGGTTTTGTAAACAAGATCACAAAGCTAGATAAATGTTTAACATTCCTTTATGTAGACTGTCATCTACATCAATGTTTCTCAACCTCAGGAACTTTAAGAGATATGTGGATGTCAATTGCCCAGGCAGTATATAAAGTAAAGATCAGTTTTAAAAGTTGCATTACAACTGAATCATTATGCATATTATCTCAAGGAGAGACCCAACCTAGAAGTAAGGAGAAATTTCTTGACAGTTAGAACAATCAGTGGAATGACTTGCCTCCAGAAGTTGTGGGGGTTCCAAAACAGGTTTTTAAAAAGAGATTGGACAATCATTTGTCTGAAATGGTATAGGGTTTCTTGTTTGCGCAGGGGGTTGGACTACTAGAAGATCTCCAAAGTCCCTTCCAGCTCTGTAATTCTGTTAAGCGGTCCTTCTTTCATCCTTTTACAAATATTTCTCAGCTCTGAAACATCAGTTTTCACCCATTTCTCATGTCTTGGTGCAGAGACCCAACTCTGTTATTCTGCATTTGCTAACACACACAGCATAGTAACTAAAGAAATTTAAGACATACAAGTTTAACCCACAACTCTGTAAGAGAATCAATCTAATGAGCATACTACAAAGAGTTAAGGAAAAACTCTTGTTTAATTCAAAATATTACCAATGCTCAAATCCTTATTGGTTGCAGATTGATAAGCCAGATAAAAGATTGGAAAGAGCCTTTTTTGTGTGTATTTTACCAGATTTAAAATATATATATTGTAATGTTTCCCTCCCTAAGTAACAATGGGGGAAAATATTTGGAGGACACTTTCAGTGGTTGAAATGAGGAACCCCCAACCTTTTAGGGCTGTAAAAAGTTGTGGTAGCTTGCCCATTCACAAAAGGATTGCTATTGGGGGCATACTCAGAGGAAACCAATTTATCAGAATACTAACTCCTCTAGTATCCCATACCCATGCCATAGGACGCTCCTTACTCTTCTACTACTAATGCTAATTGGGGGGGGGGGGGCAGGGCAGGGAATGTGAACACAATTCCAAACAATATACAGGTATAAATGTCCATTTCTATATTCTATTTTCTATAGATAATATATATTTTGTAATTAAAATTTCTATATGCCTCTTTGTAATTAAAATATTTGTTTTTAATGTAAAACTCAAGACTGGGACCTGGCAAACTGAAGGAAAAGTGACTGAGTATATTAGCATGCCTGAGCTCCACATGCAGATGCCAGATTTAAATAGGCTAAGGGTGCTGAAGATGATCTGTCAGCTTATATTGTAGCTTTCAAAATTTAAATTTTCTGACTTGAAAGAAATGGCCATAAAGAAAACTGAAAGCTAATATAGTGGTGGATTTCTCTTCCAAGGTTGAAGACTGATCTCAAGAGGGAAAATGATAATTCCTTTGTGGTTTATGTAGATCTTTCTAGACCTTTACTACTGTATTTTTTTTCAATGTTCCCAATTTTTTTTTCTTCTCTCCTACTTTTACCATCATAAATTACTTCAATATGAAGTCATGTCTGCTTTTTTTAAAAAATGCAGATCTTGAAGAAATGTCTTCAGAAAGAGAGGCTGAGGAAATACTGTCCATTTAGAGTTGCCAAATATGTTAGATAAATACCACATCCAGCAATATACATTTCGTGGAACAAGCTGATGACTAAGGAAGGGGGGAATATGGGGGTTTCTCCTTATTGCTCAAATAAAGTAACATCTACAATTACAACTTTCAGGAATGGGTTCATATGTTTCAAATGGTTACTTCTATAATATGAAGGTATATTTACATGATGAATATCTTGTCCTAAAATCAATTTAGAAATGAGATCAGATTATCCATTTGTTCAACAGAAGGATTCGCAGTACAGATAATAGATGTTTCAGAGTAAGGTCAACAAGTAATAGAAGCTAATTAAACTGATTGTGTGCAACTTAGAATAAAGAGTTTGCAGATGAAAAGGGAGGCAGTTGAATACTTGGCAGTGATGTAAAATAAATTTTAGTTGCATTGCATGCAAAACACCATCCTTTTAAAAATTCAGAATGAAAAATAAGTACAATAACAGAAATCTTAATAATCCAAAAAAATAAATAAAAAGCATATGAGCAACCCTCTATATTAAAATGGTTTTTCCAACAATATATTTAAATAAATTGATAACTTGTATAATATAAATATTGAAACAATAGACTTGTTTAAATAGAAATTTTGTATTTATGTAGTTTACATAGTGATACCATAATATAAGTGGATTTATCAACAACAAAATAATGTCCAGCTGGAAGCAGTTCCTGAAAATGGAGGTAAAGAAAGCAAGAGGAGGCTTGGACCAATGCAGTTATCCCCATCCATCAACAAGCATAAAACAAGTAATTTCCCCCTCCTGTCTTCAAAATCTGAAAAAGTTGAGGAAATAAAAAAGGAGATACCTGCTCCCATTGGAGACACATTCAAAACCTCTCTGAGACTCTTCGCACCATAGAATTCCCTGTCTGCTATAAAAAAAAAAGGAACTTCACACTATGTCCAATATAGAGATAATCTTTGAGGTGTAGCAGTCAAAGGTTTTTTTAAACATCTGTTTATAATGACAATATGGAGACTGAAAAAACCAGCTACTACTACAGGGTAGTAGGAATTGCATTGCAATTTTTTTCAAACACAGTTCCAACTTTTTCAGAGTGTTATCTCAATATATTCCCAATAGTTTTAATGCAAAGGTGGGCAAAAATGGCCATGGAAAAGTTTCTGAACAGGTTGCATGGGAGGGAAAGAGAAGCCATTGACCTCAGTTCAGCAAACCTGTTGAATATAATTGCTTCCTTTTTACAGACTTTATTCTAGGATGTGCAAAATGTCATGTGCAGAAACTGTTCCATGTATGGAACAGCTAATTGTGGAATGGTTTGTATTTGCATTGAAATGTATGTTTGGTTTTGGCTTGGGCCAAAACGTGTATTCTGGACAGAAGTGTTTTAAAAGGAGTGAGGGAGAGCAGGAAAAAGCAAAGGATATGGGTTTCCTACAGTAAAACTCACCCACCCCCTTTCTGATTTTATAAAGGGCTTTCTTTCCCTGCTTCCCCTTAACCATCACCATTGTCTTTACTTAAAGGAAGGCACTGGGATGGCTGGCACATAAGCCATGCAAGAGAAGAAGAGAGACATGCCAGCCTTCCTATCCTCACCCAGTTAGGCCTCCAGATGATTCCCCCCCCCCATTTTTGTTTTCAGCTGAAACCCTGAACATCTGAAGTGTTCCAGGATTCAATTTTTCCAAACTGCAAGCCTTCCTGGAATAGCATAGCAGAACTTCTGAGACAATCTTTTCAGTTTGAAAAAAACCCACACTTAATGTTTTCGGCATATTGCTATTTCATTCTCCTTCCCAGAAATCTGGGTAGTGTCTTTGGCTTCTCTCCTCTAACAGACTGCTGACTGTTAATGTTGGGGAAAAATAGGTGGAGTATGCAGGAGCTTCCCAGGAAGCAAAAAGAGTGTCCAGAGCCTTGTTTGGAACACACCCACATTTTAATAGTCAAAATGGGGAGAAATCACTGTATTCCCATATTTCTATCATTTTTTGCATCATGAAAGTCAGCTGCGTGACTATGGTAGTCATTTTCCCTCTGCCCAACCCACCTCACAGGGTTGTTGTTGGGAAAATAGGAGGAAGGAATATTATGTATGTTGGCCATCTTGAATAGCTTATAAAAATAATAAACATGGGATAGAAATAAATAAAATTGTGATTACAAGTTAGATGCTTCTATTAAGGATATAATTTCTAGTATAGTCCACATAATTTTGTAGGAGTCCAGATGCTATCTTCTTCCTTTTATTAGCCAGGGCTTCCCAAAATTTCTTATGTCTTACCTACTGTATAGAGAGTTCATCAGAATAGCTGCATAACATCTTTTGAATGTTAATACTTCTCCCAATAATTTGGTAACATTTCAGAATATTGTTTATTGGATGGAATGGTTCTATATGTTCATGTCTGTATTTATACTTGAAATATAATAATTACAATTACTTGTTTTATTTTTTCATTTGTTAATCACTTTTTATCCCTCAGTCTTTCTAGTCGAGTCTGCCATCTCTTTAATAATTTGTGTTCAAAACTAGTGGGCATATCTATGCCATGGTCAGATTTCAAATCTGTACAAGGTGTCAGTTCAGACCTGAGCTGCCTGTTGCTTGGAAGAAGTGTCCAGGATAAAAGGAAATCTCAAAAAAGCTGTCCTACCAACCATTATTTGCTTCATCCTCATATATATATATATATATGAGGAAATGTGATTATTGGAATTAAAAAATAGATTGAAGAGCCCTTTCTGTTCAGTAATTGTTGATTTATTCCTGATCAACTAAGCTGTTGCTCCAACACTCATCAGCACAATTTTCACTTTAAGTAGCCACAACAATCAAACACTTCTGAGTATATCAGTGAGGAAAAATTGATTAATTTCTCTCTTATAACCCAGTTTCCTCATTTCTTTTGCTCTTTGTTTCTGGAAAGATTTAAACAAGATGGGCACATTTAAGTCAATCCTTCAGCCAATGCCACGTACTGAAATCCATGTCTCCCTCTGATCTGTTGTAGAATTCAGAAAGGAGAAAATGAGTTAACAATTGGGTGCTGACAATGCTACTTTAAAGGACAGAAACAACTTTGGTTCTAGCGGGGCAAAATAAAAAAAGTGAGCTTTAGAATAAAAGTTAAAGTTTGCCTCAGTATCAAATTACCTCGAGGGTTTGATGGGCATGGGGGAAAGTTAAATATTTGTAGTGCTTTGGGGAAGATTTTAAAGAAAATAATGCACACTACACTTTCTTCTTTGCCTCAATCCTGACCAAAAATCTGCTTTCTGTGAGGTACAACTGACATCTTTTGTACTAACTGAAGCACGTTGTCACAAGATAAGCTTTTTTTCCCAGGACTGTGGCTGGCAACAGCATGTAGTGTGCATTGTAAAGAAAACAAACAGTTTTAAGTCATGATCCTGAATGTGAAGATATCTTTCCAGCTCTGTGGTCTTTAGACTGTAACTACATGCTAGATAGATAATCAGTGGCTGCAGGTTGTAATGGGTAGAACACTCATTGTCAGGATTGGAGGCAGAGAACTTGATACCAGTTGCCTGGGAAATGAGTGGGAGGATGCTGTTGGATGTCCCATTGGGATTGGGTTGACCATTGTGGGAACAAAATATAGAACTAAAATCTTTGAGTCAGCAAACCGTGTGTTCTTCATTTGCTAGCCTATTACATCTAATTATGGGGATAAATTATCACTGCAGTTAAAAGATACCTTGAGAACAATTATTTAATGAGGAGTGAAACATTTGGGATATTTCTAATAATCAAATTAGAAGAGTATACTTGGCAGACTTCCTAAAACAGAGGGACAATGACTGAAATGACAATTGGATTGTCAACATTAAAGAAAACAGTCTGGTACTTGCCACTGTTCAAATCACAGATTGACTTCATACGTTGATTAAAGTATGTGGAACACTGCAACTACTGTGGGGAATGTATATTGCTCTGTGGGCCAAATCAATCTTTATCTTACTTAAATTAATAGTTAACATACACATTCAATGTACGAGTGAGTTGGCTCAGAGGATGCATAATTCCTTTCAATGCTGCTATCAGGCTGAAAATACCACAGTGAGCAAGCTGACTTGTTGGCACTCTTATGTGCTGGAAAGGGGTTGTTGGAAAGCCAGATTCCCTTGGAATGCCCTTACCATGAAAACACACATACATACACACACACACACACACACCAGTGTAGTGTAGAATATGAGCTTGATGGAGAGAGAGAAAGAGAGAGAGATGCCAGGGTAGATAAACATTGCAGAAGCCCAGAGTTACAATAATATCTTGAGCACCCTACTAATTCATGACATAAACAAGGAAGGGAGGAAAGCTCATTCAGATTTGCAAAATTTTGTTTCTATAGCCAATCTGAATCAAAATAGTTTTATGCCTTGGTCGGGTCTACCTCAAAGGGTTGGCTTCCAATTCAACAAAACGTCGACCCAGTAAGAAATAAAAACGATCCCAGGCCTAACACTTTCAGGCAAGGATGTGACTCTTAAAGATATTGAAGCATGTTTTTCCACATTATCAATCTTTCATTAAACCATGATACTAGCTATTATGCAGTTACTCAGCAGTCTTCTGAAATCTTTTTAACAAAAAATAATGAAAATTCCATCCATCTTTATTATGCTCCAGTCCATCAGGAAATCCATTAAACAAACCACAGAGTCTATTACATATACTGTGTCATTTACACCAAGAAGTTTAATTTGGTACTCTGCTTAATTGTCCAGCCCCTGATCTTCCCTGGGTTTTTTTTTCCTCCTGATCTTGTTTGTCATTTCCAGTATTCCAACAATACACTTACTGTAATACACTCGCCCTAAGGCATGGCTGCTGCATGATGGTATCTTTTCTAAATATCACTGGCCAACACTATACAGTATTGTATACTGTGGATACTGTCTCTTGGATCTGATCCCTCATTGCCCTTAAGCTCATCAAATTACCAATCAATCATATGTTAGCTAATGTATGAAACAGTTGCTGGAGACCTTTTTGTGAGATACTCGACTGCAGTTGGAATTTCTGCATTGCACTTTACCCCACTGTGGTAATATCGGCTATGCAGATAATTATAGGAGGAGGCAGGAGAGCTGGCAACCACCCGGCTGCAGATTTATTGCAGATGCCTACGCCCCAACAACAGGGGAATTGCTAGGAAGTTCACACACATTCTAACCTGCAGCTGAAAGGAGAGGCTCCGTTCCAACTTGAAAGGCACAGGAGAAGCCCTCTAGTGTATTGAAACTTAGGCAAGACACTTTCCAAGCAACGTGCAAATTTCCCCAATGCAGGCTCTGAATGATTCCATCCTCCTGGTAACCCTTGTAAAATTGCAGGCATTGCTTAAAAGAGCAAGGCGTACAGAACTAACTCACCAAGTAAGATCTCTGCTACTTCCTATTTAGGGAAAGGCTTTTATACGTTTCTGGATTTTGATCGTGAAAATACCGACGCTGGTATAATTGCTAATTCCAGCATTCAGAGTTTATCATATCCTGCTGCTATTGCCAATTCACCGCATTTTAGAAAAGTCCTATGCTTAGAATAATCAATGACAAGATCTTGCCTGTTGTTATTCATTGGGCTCAGGAATCTCCTAATAAAGGAGAATATTTGTAACTCAAGGGTTGAAATGAGGGGTCCTTGGTGCTCTCTGAGCTTGGTTGTTGAAGACATTTCATTGCCCAAACTAGGTAATGTCATCAATGCTGTGATGTTACTAGCATTAGCACTGATGATGCTACCTAGTTTGGGTAATGAAACGTTTTCAAGAAAATAGCCAAGCTCAGAGAGCACCAAGGACCTCTCATCTCTTTATTCTTCCTATCTGACAGTTCAATAACCAGCTTCCCAAATCCTAAAGTGAAGACTTCATTTTGTTCCCTCTCGTGAAATTCCCCAAAAACAATAGAAAAATGTTGCCAGCTAGTCAGAGGAGAACCAATATCCACTATACACAAGATGGTAAATGAGGACAGGTAATCCTCAAAAAGTAATCAATCCTCCATCATTTTCTTAGGGTTTTTTTTCACTAAACCAACGTCAGCAAACCGTCCCCAGCCTCACCTTGCTTTATCCACTTGCCTGGCTATTTGTCCAAAAGAGAGGCGCCCACAGATTTTGGCAATTTCATCAATATGACAGAAGCGGCATTGTGCCACTGCAATATAAGCTCCATCCCTTTCGTAGAAGCATGTAAAACCGCGATGCACGTAGACCAAAGGTGTAGAGTCTGTATGATGTCAATGTGGCATTTTATCAATCGACATCCTGACCCCCCCCCCCCCAGCCATGTTGCCTCTGGTCCTACAGCCAATCTAGGACACGGAGTACTGTTTATAATTATCTGTCTGTCTGTCTGTCTGTCTGTCTGTCTGTCTGTCTATCTATCATCTGATTGATTGATTGATTGATTGATTGATTGATTGAGCTGCCCATTTTACCTTGTGTCTCTGGCTGGTGCAGCCAATTAAAAACATAATGTCCAAACAACATAATTAAAACCAGAGAGTGCATTTTAATCCTACACACGATACAGCCTTTTAATGGGCCCCAGACTGGCACGGGATTCACAGGCCTAATGGTGAAACCAAGTTTTAAGGGCCAATGTCACCTCGAGGGAGAAATGATGTTCCAGTGGGTGGATGCCATGGCAAAAAAAGATCTTTTCTGTATCCTGCTGAATGAAGCTGCTTGGCTGATTCGACCTGCCAACATGCCCCTCCAGCTGGACCTGATGGGACAGGTAGATGTAACGGGGCAGGTGGTCTCTCAAATACAGCGATTATGATCAGATACTACCGTTCTAAATTTCCATATTAACCTTGGTTAACGGTCAACATCTTTTTAATTCTCTTGCTTTAGGCGCATAATGTGATGTGAATCATCACAATAACCCAGTCTTCATCCTTTTTTCCCAGTAAACTGCTAACTGCTTAATACCTCTGTAAAGGTATTACTGTACTACTGTTAAAGTACCAGTAGTAACTATTGAACATGAAATGATTACAGTATTCCATTGCCTTTTGTCATTAACCTCACACATTCTTCAGACTGCTTAGCTATTGATTATAGTTTGGATTTTGGGCCTTTGGGCCTGTTTCATGAGCTTTATCACTCGGGTTCCAAAGTTCTGACATTATAGCACAGAGGTGTCAGGTATGTGGCCTACAACACTCCTGAGTGCAGCCCAAATCAGATTAAAAGCAGTTGGGTAATATTTAGGGAAATAGAAATACAACAAAACATAACATTACACTTTAAAACAAAGTAGGTAGCCTTCACCTACCAACTATCCCATGCAACGACTGTTCGAAGTTAAGACAATGCTAAAAAAAACCAAAAACCTTTGTGACCAATCCTTACATTAATGACTATTACCTTGTTCTGCAGTCATGTGATTTCCATTTGCATGTTTGGCTTGCAGCAAGCAGAATCAATAGGCATAAGTAAAATTGTGGGTCCCAAATCACACAACGATACAAAGAATTTTAAAGGTTAAAACTCAGTTGAAATTCAGTTGCTGTGATTAATGGATAGAAAATTAGAAAAGAGTTATGGAAGTTGTTTTTGTATATAATAAGTGCTGCTAGGGTATTGTGTGCATAACAATAAAAAGATTCTCCAATGCCCATACTCTCAAATGTCCGGTGAAGATGGCAGAATTAGCAGAGATGGGACTTGTCTGATTAGAAAAAGGACAATGACCACTTTTATTAGCTACTGGAAACTCCTTATGGGTTTTTTGCTGAAGGAAGAAAAAAATGAATTTGTGGATTTGATGATTGGGAAGGGTAGGTTATGGAAAGAAGGAAATTATGTTGTAATCTTTGTAAAATACAAAGACAACTGCTGTTAAGAAGATTGGAAGCTGCTTCTTTAAAACTTTTACCTCTTTCTCTTTGCAACTTTTTCACCTGCTTATTATTTTATTTACTTTTTTTCCCCAAAATTTGTATTGTTTTTATTCTTTAAAAAATTTTTTTGATAAAAAGTACATATGAAACAAAGAAGGCAGAAGTAAAATCATAAGTCACAGTTGAACGACCAAAGGTGAAATATGACTGAAAGTCTATTTTGGTCATGTGATTTTCTAAGTCATGTGTGATTTTATATACAGCCCAGAGGGACCTTCATCTACTATTAACTATTTTCTTCAGCCCGTTTCTGTTGACTTTGACTGTACTGTTATAGGCGACATTGCAAAGTGCAATGATGTGGAATAGCAGAAGAACTGCAGGAAGTGACGAGAGAAGGATGAATGCTTCCCTCTGTTGTGTCTCATTAAAATTTGCTCTACCGAAACATGCATTTGCACTAAATGGGCCTTCTACTGGCACTCAGGAACACTATGCTGATCTCTTCAATGGGACCCTTTTCATCTGGAGTTAAATAAGAAAATAACATACTTCCACTCTTCCTTTCCATTCACTGCAGTCTCACTTCTCTGGATACCCTTGTAGCTTCTATTTATAGCTCTTTAAAGCAGCACATTAATTGCTGTCACACAATTTAACATCCCATCCAGCTTGACCCTCTTATCACCCCAAGGCAAGACTGACATTTTAAGACTTCATAATTTAAGACTTCATAGCAGCTGCCCACTGAACGTAGGAAGTCAGGCAATGGCGAATAGCGTCTCATTAGTGCCCAACAATTAATTGCACATTATCAATGGTATCTGTCATAGTGGCTAGTTCCACACTAGTTTGTATGGTGACATGGCCACTTTTTAATACATTCACTTTTTTACATCTCAGTATAATCCTCAAACCTCATGGCCTTCATACATTAGAAAATGCAATGTTTATTCAGCCAATAGTCTCTGAGTGGCATGTCCTGGGCAAAATCTGGACTGATGAAAAATTACATTAAATTTAACTAAGATGGCCCTTGTGTATTTAATTATTTAATCATTTTCTACTGTCATATTAAAAAGTGCAGATTGGCAAGAGCATTCGGAAGAGCTCTGGAGTCATAGATTTTTGACCTCAGTTCTACATCAGACTTTGCTTCTATCCTAGCCACAAAGATTATTTTTGATATTCCCTTGGTTCATGCACTTTGACCCTGGTTTAAGGTGTGGCTTCCATGCGCCCAGCCAGATGGCTCTGCACTCTGTAATGCATATTAAGTCTATATAGTGTTTAACATTATGGCTTCATCTAATGCAGTGTTTCTCAATCTCAGCGAGTTTAAGACCTGTGGACTTCAACTCCTAGAATTCCCCAGCCAGCTGGCTGGGGAATTCTGGGAGTTGAAGTCCACAGGTCTTAAACTCGCTGAGATTGAGAAACACTGATCTAATGTAATGGGACGTGAACAAGAATTACTATACTGTACATTCCAATTTATTGAAATGTACTCAAAGTATTAAAAGTACACCCTATATTCAGTAATGTGGATTTTTCTACAAAAGATTGAATCTGATTTTTTTTCCCCCGTTGCTCTGTACCAGGGGTGAAATGCTACTGGTTCGCTCCAGTTCGGGCGAACCAGTAGTGATAACAGCTACCAGTTCAAGCGAACTGGTAGTAAAAAAATGCTTTTAAAATTTTTTTAAAGGGTTGCGACAATTGCGCAGCACAGCTGTGATCGTCAGAACCTTTTTTTTTACTTTTTAAAAGTATTTTTTACTACCAGTTCCAGCGAATAGGTAGTAAAAAAGTGCTTTTAAAAAAAAAGGTTCTGACAATCAAGCGGCACAATTGTGATCGTCGGAACCTTTTTTTTACTTTTTAAAGCATTTTTTACTACCTATTCGTCCAAACCGGTAGTAAAAAATGCTTTAGAAAAGTAAAAAAAAACAGTTGACCATGCCCACCCAGTCACATGACCCCCCCTCCACCAAGCCACACCCACCAAGCCACACCCACAGAACCAGGAGCAACAAATTTTACATTTCACCACTGCTCTGTACCTATGGAGATTTCACTTAATTTTGAGTTTTTTAATTTAATTTTTTCCCTTCTTCCTTATTTTTATAAATGATTCAAGACGGCAAATAATAATCCTTCTCCTATTTTCCCCACTGCAACAACACCATGAGGTGAGCTGGGTTGGGAGAAATGACTGCCTCAGAATCACCCAAGTGCATTCTTAATGTTATGTTCTTCAGGGATACCCAAAGAGGTTTTTGTTTATTTGTAAAACTAAAGTAGTGGACCTGAATATTTCAGCTAGGGGACAGTTCTTGAATCATTAAAAAGCACCTAGCTTGCAATCTTTGTTGATAGAGGAGGTGTGCAAGAAAAAAATTGTGCTACCATTGATCTTCCCCAATAATGTAATTGAATAAGGAAGAAAAATTAAGTTGAGGGAGACTGCAGTCCAATAGAAAACGCCCTGTTCTCCCATCCTCAGGGGTGAAAAGGATACGGGAAGTAGCCTTAGCATCAGTACCAAGTTTCCTTTGGGGAAGTAAAGTTTTAAAAAAGCGAAATGGGAGAACAAAATGCATGCACCCACTTTTTATCCTAGTATGAGTAAGCTGAGTTACAGTTTCTTTCTCTTCTATAGAATCCTCTCTGAGTTTGGTTGTTTGCTTGAAGATATTTCATTAGCAGACTAGGTTACATCTTCAGTATTCTTTGGCACTGAAGATGTTATCTAGTTGACAATGAAACATCTGCAAGCAGACAGCCAAGGACTCCACTGTTCAGTCGTGAGCTGCACATAATCTTTGATTCATGGCCACAACTGAGCCCAGAATTTGGGTTGTAAGTCATTGCAGTTGTAAGTCCAATCATTGCATGATCGGATTCAGTTTTACCACCATTTTTTACAATGATTGGTAAGCAGATCGTTGTGGGTGTTAAATGATTCACATGGTGAGAACTCTAAATTCAGCTTATCCAAAGGGTGCAAAATGTGATCATGTGACCAAGGGATGCTCCAATCAGTTTAAAATGAAAGCTGGTTGCTAAGCACCAAAAATGAAATCACATGACTGCGGAGGTGGTGCGGCTTCTTAGGACAGGTCATAAGTAAATTTTTGACTCCATTGTAACTTTTAATTGTTGTTAAGTGACCGGTCATTAAGCGAGGACTACTTACTCAAATATTCTCTTCCAATGGTTTCTCCTGTCTCTGTAATGATTCAGCTGTTTTGGTTTAAATTTACATGTATTTAAGCAAAGTTTTTACTTGCTTAATAATAAAGTTTCAGGTTTTTAATGATAAACAATGGCACAGAAAAATGAATCATCTTAAGAGAAGTAAAGCATTTATTCCTATTGGACTAAATTGTTTATTAGGTTACTAATTAATGTTACAAAACTATTTTATAAATGGTAAATATTCCATCTTAGGTGAAAGCCTTGGACCAATGATTATGTGGATCTAAAATAGTCAGAATAGGAAATCTAGCAGGCGATTGATCTTGAATATAAGTAGCAAACATTTCAAATGATGTTATAATGCACTGAATCTGTCAAATTCTGAATTGTGTGGATTTTGAGAGCATTACAAAAATTAGCAGGAACTTCCATCTTCCCCAGAAAAAAACTTGCTCTCCTCAATATGGTTGTTTACCGTCTTGTGGCTTTAGGATGAAACAAGAATTTTACCCATCAAGGGCACAAGGGTTCTCCATGTTTCAACAAGCGAGCAGGCCAGCCGAGCTGACTTGTTCATGTCTCTGAGAGGGAGTTTACATGAAAAAGAGAAATTTCACCACTACCACCTCTCCCCCACCCAACTGCCAAACACAGCACTTTCAACTGGATTTAACTTGTCCATGAGTCAGCTTCCTAGTTAAGAAATCAAAACGCTCACATCTGATTCATAATGCTTCCAGACGAGGCACTCCTAGCACTATTAAATCCAAAGCCCTGTGCAATTCCAACTTCCATTCTAAATTGTGATTGTCTGCTAAGAAAAAGTGCCGGGAGAATTAGTAGAAAAGCACAAGAGGTTATCAAGGTGGAAGGTGTTGCCATTAGAAATATTGTTCGGTGACTATACAAGAAAACCTTTGGAAGCAACCCAAACTTCAGGATTTAGATGGAATCTAAATTCCCTCTAAATTTAGAGGGGAAAAAACATAAATATTATTTTCATGTGTACAATTTGCAACATATTGACACATTACCTTACCTTTTACATTGAGATTCTGTCCTCTATCCAGCCACTGCCTTTAAAATAATTTAACAATTGTTTCTTCCTAGGTTACATATACTTGATACATTTGGTGGACTTTTTCCAAGAATATCCTTCCATTGACCAGGAACAAGCTGCAAACCTAACAAAGACCTCAGAGAGAGAGAGAAGATCTGCTGTTTGCTCTGTGTTGTGAAGTTGGAAATTATCAAGATTATGGGGTGATAATTCTGCTGACATTTGTAGTTTAATTCATTCTTCTCTATGTTTTGCTCTTGCTTGGTGCAAACAACCTCTAGATTTTAGTAGAGCAAACTACCCTCAAAGCATCTGTTGTTTGGCCTGAATAGAGAATTCATTTTCTGGAATTTTTTTTCTTTCTTTAAAAATGTTCTTGGATCCCATCCTTTGTATACAGTATAAGTGCTGAAAACTGGCTGTGGAACACCCAGGTCATTAGGTGGCAGCATTCTTAATTCTTTGCTGCCACTTAGAGGTTAGTCAGAGTACTGCAGCCAAATCTAGTAGAGAAGGAAGAGAAGAAGAAAAAAGGCCTGTTTAATAACATCCAACGTGGAAGCCCCTATGGCAGAGGTGTCAAACTCACATCGTACGGCAGCGTCACGTGACGTATCGGGACTTTTTCCCCCTTCGCTAAACCAGGCGTGAGCGTGGCCAGTGCGTGAGGCATTGGGCCGGGAGTTCGACAGCCCTGCCCTATGGTCTTTTTCTTTCCAGCTTCTTTGCAGTAAACTCAGAACACAGGTTGAAACCTAAGATTTTATTAAGCAGGTAAGTTGGTAACTAGCTAATCTAATGGCAGTTTTATTTGGAATTCTGTTTGTACAGTTGTTGCCTTTTCTTGCATTTCTGAATTTCCCTTCCCCCCCCCAACATCTTTTTGTATGCAGAGGTTTAGTTTAATTATTTTACTAAGTTCCTGAGTGCAAGATGAGGCAGTTGGTTAGCTAGCAGTTGTGTTTAAAGATTGGTGCTAAATTGTTGAAATATATTACTTCTGGATTTTAGGGCTGGATGATCCACAGTGTTTCCTATTTTTCCTAGAGGTGAGGTGAAAAAAGAAGTCCTTGGATGGAACTCCCAAATCATACTAAAGAGATTCAGGCTGATCTCTAGCAGCCTATCCTAACAACCTTTTTCTGGAAAATTCTTTGAAAAATACCGATTGGTGGGATACTTTAAAATTACCCCTTTTCCCAGTTTGCATCACCTGGCAAATTGCATGTCCACCACATAGGAAAATTATCCCTATTTTTTACAGCCACTATCCCTATTGTTTACAGCCATTTCCTCTTTTTTGAGGAAAAAAGAAAATATCCTGATTTCCCCGATTGCCACTTCAGTCCAATTATTGGATTTCCTAAATCAGTATTCCAAGCAATTCCAGTATTCCAGAAAGACAATTCATAATTGGTAATAATAGTATACTTTGACATTATTTCTGTTGGTTGTGTCAAATAATGTTAAATTCTCAAAAATAGTACAGGTAGTCCTCAACTTAACGACCATAATTGGACCCAAAATTTCCATTGTTGTTAAATGAATCACTGCCGTTCTAAAGTGAACCATGGCAATCATTAAGCTAATCTGGCTTCCCCCATTAACGTTGCCTGTCAGAAGAAGTCTAGGAAGGTTATACATGGTGATCACATGACCTCAGGACAGTGCAACTGTCATAAATACGTGCAACTTACCAAAGGCCTTAATTTTGACCACATGACCATGAGGATGCTGTAACTTGTGTGAATTGGTGAAAACCAGTCATGTCACTTTTTCAGTGCCGTTGTAACTTTGAGCAACCACTAAATTAATGGTTGTAAGCCGAGGACTACCTATATATGGGCACATTCTTGACTTCACCTATTATAGTCTTAAACTCTTGCCAGAAAAAGCAATATAACTGGCAGACAGCCCCGTCTTATTTCATGGCCCAAAATTGGTATAAAAATAATCCTGTAAAAGTTATAATTCTTCAAAAAATTTAGTTGATCTGAACCATATTAAAGTTTTGCAAACATTAAAAGGATTAGAGGAAAATGCCACCTATTTTTTTCAAAATTTGAAATATTGTGCCAGTAAAGTATTATTAATTTTGTATATGCTGGGGAAATTTTTCATCTGGAAAAATATATAATTCAAAAGATTGTCAGCTTCTGCTATAATATCTGTATCAGTCCTCTGCTTAGTTAGGGTGCTCCACTATAAATGGAATCAAATAACTTAATTCTGCTTATTTATAATAGATATTTGGAAGCCCCCAAATGACTTCCCTGTGACTGATATAAAATATTTCTAGTCTTGTTTTCTTAAAATTGAAATGAAAGCTTTCAGTTGTCTTTGCCATTTCATTAGTATTTTGTCTGGCATTTCAAATGGGAAGGATTTTAAACAAATTAAGATTGGAAAGAACTTGCTGGAGAAACATTTTTAGTGAAACTAGTATAATTACAAAGCAGTCTCTCAAATGCTTTCCCAAGTTAGGTTTGTTGTATCTATTTGTACAATCCAACAGTTCACTTATAATAATAAACTGATTGTCAATTTACTTAAGGCAACAACATTCTTCATTGCATGACATTCCTGAATTTCTTGAAAATATAACAATTGATTTGTCAATTACAAGGGCCTTCTTAATTCCCTTATTAGAAAAAAAAAATCACTGATAGATTTAGAATAATGAACTTTCAGAGGCAAGAACCACACTTTTATCATACTTGGGCAGATTAAATTCCAAAACACAAAATTGCAAAAGGTATAATCTTGTCAATTCTTGTTATATATGGAAATGGTGAACAACGTTTGGACTTTTCAAATTAGTGGTGACTTTTGCTTTTTATTTATTCATATCCTTTTTTTGTATTTGTACTCACAGCATTGTACATTATTTGCTTAATATTTTTCTCATTGTGTAAATTGCTATTCCATTTTTAAAAATCTAAATAAAAAAACTGAAACAAGTTATGATTGTTTTCCTATGAAATAAGGTGTTGCTGCTTACAGTGTTAATTCTACTCCCATTTATCAAGAACTACCAGTCAGCCAAACAGCTGAAATTAATTTTCAAATGTTGCCACAATGAAAGTCTATGTCAGGCAGTTCCCATTTTTCACCAGTAGTAATTTTCTCCTCAGTAGATATAAGGAAGTGGGGAATCTGGATTAGAACTGAGGAAAAATTAAGAGGTAAAAAGTGTTCTTCTTCCATAAAGTGGGCCTGATCCAGACTATCATTTCTGCATTTTGCTATTTAGTTAAAAGGAAAAATGCCCTTCAACTATACTTAACAAATATATATTTGGTTTGATTTTTAAATTTAAATTAAATGTGAGACAAAAAAAGAAAAACAAAAAATCAAGAGGCAGCAGAAAACCAGCCATGGTATAAATCTGAGCTGTTCAAATGCCCTAGTTTTGGGCCTATCCCTTTTGCTAGTTTAAAGTACCATTCCCCAACCTTGCAAACTACCTTATCATGAATTTTGCTGCCTTTGTTGCTATGACCCATCCTGATTCCATGAAGTTTGTTGTGACTCAGTCCCAATACTATCTGTGTTGATGTCTCTCACTTAGCTGTCCTCCCTATGTCAAGTCACCACCCAGCAGGAAAAATATCTGCCAGTGTGATGCTCCAAACTGGATGGATTCTGCCAACGAGGGTGTTAAAAAAGGATCCAGACCGTTCTGGCTTCAGGCCTCTCTGTCTCTGTGCTTTTCCCTGTGCACCTCCTCCTATAACAACTCTTTCAAAACATGAGAATTCTTTTTTTTTTTTTATTCAGATCAGTTTTGAAGGAAACTGAGTCCCAGGTGGCCCTTTTGCTCTCTCTGTCCTTTTTTTCTTGCCTTTTTGTAGGCAATAAATATCAACATCCAGATTGCTACATGCTTTGTTTCGGAGGAGGAGGGAATGGTACCATCATTCCACCCAATACTTTATACCTTTAGCCTCAAATTAAATTCAGTTTTTGCTCTGGCCCCATCCTTTCCTTGTTTTGTCCCGCCCCTACTTTTTGGAATGTGGCATCTGACATGTAACTCAGCGACCATATTTGGCTATTAGCCTGAAGAAAAATTGGAACCTTAAAGCAGTGGTGAAATGCTCCAAAGTCTGCTACTGGTTTGCTGTGCGTGCATGTGCGGCATGCCAAATGCGCTTTGTGTGCATGTGCACCGTAGGCACTACTATGCAGCGTTGAAAAAGGAGGCTTAAGAAGCCTTTTCCTAGGTAAGTAGAACACGGGGGGGGGAACAGCTGTGCCACACAGTTTAGATTTGCTAGAAAGTAGGATTTCCTGCTTTTTAGCAAATATAAATTGCGCGGCACAGCTGATCGTCGGAAATACCGGTTCATCCGAACTGGTAGCATTTTTTCACTACCAGTTCACCAAAAGCGGTAGCTTTTATTACTACCGGTTCAGGCGAACTGGTCCGAACCGATAGCATTTCACACCTGCCTTAAAGGATACAGTATATAGGTCAGAGAGGTTCTACAGTAGCCATAGAAAAACCTGCAAAATGGTGGATGCAACATTGCAGTCCTAGTCCCAGCCTTTGTATATGCAGTGCCATCTCCCTCCCTCCCTCCCTCCCTCTCTCTCTCCCCCTCCCTCCCTCCCTCCCACTCCCACACACAATGCCACATTTGTCATCTTGCAGGTTTTGATGCACTAATCCCCTGCTGATGCCCTTGATAGAATCTTTAAACAGAATCAATTGAATTACAATATTCTTCTCTGTATGAGTTCTCCCACTGTTGGTCCTATCTGTATATAAGTAAAGCTAAATGGGAACCCAACAGCACACTAACAGCCAAATGCTACAATTTGCTACTTCATTCCTCCAAAAGATGAACTAATAAGGCATTTTCAAATATCAATAAAATCAAGATGAACTCATCTTCCTCTCTCCACATTGGAGAGAGATTGTGCGTGCACGAACTGATACATACAGTCTGCTTTTAATCTTTCGTTGCTGGGATAATGATAATAATGATCAGCTCTATAACAAGAATCTCCAGGCATCACAACAATGAAATTAAATTAAATCTTCATAACCAGCTTCTGTATTTTAACTTTACGAGCAAATAAATATCTATCCATCATGGGATCAAGCTATGAAGCCTTAAAACTCTTTAACAGCTCAGAAATAAATCTACATAAATATAAAGCAAGGTGGCCTAAGAAAACATTGTACCAATATTAGACTATTGGTAGTTCTTTTTAATCTGGTTAAGCAATTATCATATACAGTAAAGTATTTCTTGATGATATGCAATATAATGCTTTTTCCCATCTATTCTGCTACTTGTTTTAGAAGTGCAGTAACTAGTAACTGAAGTATTTGACTTGTTTTGTCATGAAACTTACATTTCAGATTATCAGTCTTTGTTCTGGTAACACAACTTAAAATTGCATAGCAAATCTGCTATGAAAAACGCCTATACAGTAGCAGGAATTAACATATAATTCGATGCAATTATACACTAGCTACAAATCATTCCATTTTACTGAGATATCAGACAATAACAGTTTCATGAATGAATAAAAGCAACAATTGTCATTATAGAATTTTGACATAATAGAAACAAGTCAGTATAAAGGTTTACTAGCAAATAGATGCCAATAAAATCAATACAATATCAGAGTCAGAGTTAATGACTTTAAATTAACCCAGATCCTAGCATAGAGTCAATAAAATGATTTTTTTGAGAAATATCTGTTCTGGAAAGCCCGAACCAGCTATTTTATATGGCTCTATTCAGAGCAGGTCTTGTATTAACATCAATGGGTGTGATTCTCCCTTCTGCAGGTACAGTGTGTAGAAAGCATTTGGCAGAATTTAAGTGAGAAATGCTTTTATTTGGCATTTAAGGCTGAAGACTAAAACATATGAAGAATTTTTGCAGGAATTGGGTAGTGTCTGGTTTAATGAAAAGAAGGAATAAGGGCAGTGGTGGGTTGCTCCCGGTTCGCAAGAATCGGTAGTAAAAAATTTTATTAGTTCAGAGAACCGGTAATAACATTGTCTGGCCACACCCCCGAACTGGTCCCTGGCCCGGTTGCTGCTCACTTACCCTGCCCACCTTATCAGAGGCTTTTTTTTTTAACTTTTAAAAGCATTTTTTTCTACAATCTCTTTGGCTGAAAAAAATGCTTTTAAAAGTTAAAAAAAAAGCCTCTGATGATCTCACGGCTCAGCTAGGATCGCCAGAGGCTTCTGAAAGCATTTTTTCTGCAACCTCTTCAGCCGAAGAGGTTGTAGGAAAAAAATTCCTTTTAAAAGCGTCTGGCAATCCCAGCGGATTTGCCTGATTGTCAAGGCTTCTAAAAACATTTTTTTTCTGCAACCTCTTAAGGTTGTAGAAAAAATGCTTTTAAAAGTTAAAAAAAAAAGTTGGCCACGCCCACCCAGTCACATTACCCCCCCAAGCCATGCCCACAAAATAAGCCATGCCCACAGAAACGGTAGTAAAATTTTTAGAACCCACCCTTGAATAAGGGTGACATGATAGCAGTGTTTCAATATCTCAGGGGCTGCCACAAAGAAGAGGGTATTAATTTATTCTCCAAAACACCTGAAGGCAGGACAAGAAGCAGTGGATGGAAACTAATCAAGGAAAGAACCAATCTAGAACTAAGGAGAAATTTCCAGACAGAACAATTAATCAGTGGAAGAGCTTGCCTCCAGAAGTTGTGGTTGCTCCAAGACTGGAGGTTTTAAAGAAGAGATTGAACAACCATTTGTCTGAAAGAGTATAGGGTTTCCTGCCTGTGCAGGTGGCTAGACTAGAAGACCTCCAAGGACCCTCCAACTCTATTATTCCTGTTAAGCAGTCCTTTTTCCTCCTTTTACAAATATTTCTCAGCTCTGAAACATCAGTTTTCACCCATTTCTCGTGTCTTGATGCATTAGAGATAAAAGGACTAATTAGAAATTATTGATCTGAATAATTTTAAATTGTTCTGAGTGATCTTCTTGTGTTAACTAAATAGTCCTTCACTGGCTGGTCCAGTCATGTCATATACTCAGGAAGTCGCTGTTAATTCATGTAGGGTAACTATTTTACCCAAATTAATTGACTAAATAGCATTATAATAACATTATGATTACGTGGCCTGTGATAGCTAACAGGCGGAAAATGACAGGTGCCCAAAGGGACGGTACCAAAGTAGCAACAGAAAAAGGACATTGTGGCAAAGAACAGGTTCAAATAAGATGCACATTTTCTCACAAATCTTCCTTGAAGGAACTTCTGCTTATATGATAAAACAATTTGTTGGTTTATTTATTAGATTTATATCCCTCATTTCACCCCACGAGAACCCTGTAATCCTGGGTCACCTAACTCCTGGCCCACCACACCATTGGTTGAGCCTATTTAGATAGTATTGTAGGAATACTGTAGGGTAGTAAAATAGTTTACAAGAGAGGAAGGAAAAAAGGTCCACTTAAATTTTGTGCCAAATGCTTTTTACACATCGTACTTGTGTACTTGCAGAAGGGAGAATCACACCCATTATTGTTAGTATAAGACCTGCTCTGAATAGAGCAATATAAAATAGTTGGTTTGGGTTGTTCTAAAACAGATCTTTCTCCCCCCCAAAAAAATCATTTAATTGAGTCTAGGCTACAATCTGGTTTAATTTGAAGTCATTAATTTTGACTCTGATGTTGTATTTATTTTATTGACATCTATTTGCTGGTTCTGTGAGCCTTATACTGACTTGTTTATATTATGTGAAAATTCTGTAATGACAATTGTTTTTATTCGTTCACAAAACTGTTATTGTCTAATATCTCAGTAAAATGAAATAATTTGTAGCTAGTGTATAATTGCATCGAATTATATGTTAATTCCTGCTACTGTATAGGCGTTTTTCATAGCTGATGGAGATTTGCAATTTTAATATTGTGTTACCAGAACAACGATTGATAATCTGAAATGTTAGTTTAATAATAAATCAAGTCCAATCTTGGCAACTTGAAAATTTGTGGACTTCGATTCCAAGAATTCCCCAGTTGTCACAGCCAATGGTCAGTCGCATTGTATCTTTCAGATGTGTAGACTTCAACTCCCAGAATTACAAATGATGACCTTGCTGGTTCTTGGAATTCTGGGATTTGATGGGCAAAACAGCTAAAAGTTACCTAGCAATCATATGATATTAACTTCAGATAAAATCATAAACCTAGTAAAGATTATATGATCATTATTATTTAAAGAAATAGCACAAAGTTTTACATCCTATGCATGGTGTGTGTGTGTGTGTGTGTGCGCGCATTTGGATATGCTCCTTAAAATGTGTAGACAAACCCCCATAAACGTACACATCTTTGTTTATTCTAATGCATTTAGTTGCATATGAATTAAATATTCCACTTTCATAGAGAAAAATGACTGCAGCAAAGTTTGGGTTACAGTCGTTTCAGCCTGCTTTATTGCTGAATTATTGTATTTAATAGCTACACATGCTATTTGCAGCAGAGAATTGGATAATCTGCAATGCTTATTATAGAAACATAGAAAACTGACAAGACAAAAAAAAAATCCAGGCAGTCCCTTGAGTCTGTCCTTTGAGAGTTGTGTTTTGTTTTTAATTTATTATTGATTTTTATTATTATTTTATTTTATTTTATTTTATTAATTTTTATCAAATGACACACATATATTTATCCCAAGCTTGTCTAAACTCAGTTACTGATGATTGACCCACTACTTCCACTGGAAGTTGGCTTCGAGCTTCTGCTACTCTTTTTGTGAAGTAATACTTTCTAATTAGGCATCTGCTTTTAAAGTATATTTCATCAGGTATATTGTAATTTATGTTTTATCAATGTGATTATGTCACCACAGCAGCTTTCCATATGGGGCAAGTCCTAAACTGAATAATGGAATAAATTAAGTATTCTGAGCATTGCTATCAATTAAGCTGGAGGCTTACATAACATAATTTCAAATTAAAATCAACATAATTTTGTACTTAGATGGGATAAAATTCTTCTTGAAGGGTCAGGAGAATCTGAAAGCCTTCCTGTCTTATTATCATTAGGAATTTATGTAGCATCCAGTTTTTTCCATTAGTTTAGGTTGGTATGTCCACTTTTACCCATCTTTAGCTTGATATATCTCAGCAGCTTTTAGTAATATCTGGAACCATAGGACCTTGTCTCTTATGTACAACGTGATGATTCCATATTATACTATCAATAAAAGAGACTATCTGTAGCTCAGGACTGAATTGTGGAGTCCTTGGTGCTCTCTGAGCTTGGCTGTTTGCTTGCAGATGTTTCATTATCCAGCGCTGATGTTAGCTACTCAGGTAATGAAACAACGGCAAACAAACAAGCAAGCTCAGAGGGCAGCAAGAACTCCACAATGGTACTATTGCAAAAAAGCAAAGTGAGTATGGAAATCTCATGGAAGAACATATGTGTCACATTCCTCTCCAGATATAAAGATCAGAAGCAGGAAACAGCAATTCCTCCATCAATACTTTTGAAGAGCTAATGCCAATCTGAATAATGGATGCTGTAGGTGAAGGACAAAGAATGTGATCTAGTGTTATCAAGAAATGTCTTCAGCCCCATCATATATCACCTGACTTCTTACTACATTTGGCTGGAGGATCAACGGTTACTATATTTTATAGTAAGGAGGTGGCATTAGTCAAAAGGTTCCCAATAAAGTCGACCCATTGAGAAACAGGAAGAAATGGTTTCCTTCCTTTTTCTTCTGTTACATTATACAAGAGATTTGGCGTTGCTCGTTGATATCATAAATGTGTTTAAACTTGACAAACAAAAAATATTCAGCCCCACCCCAAACTAACATTTGCTGTTAAAAATTGCAGAACTGATGTTCACTAGAAAAAAAAGGAACTTGGACAGAATCCAGATGATGTTAGATAGGCCTATGGCCTGGGCATGCTTTTCTTAAAATAGAAACAGACCCATATTAATGTACAGAAGCATATTTAAATAAGTTTCCCTGCAGGAGAAACAGAACTGGGGGTGTGGTCTGTTCTTTTCCTGATGAAAACACTCATTACCATGTGAAAATAATCAATGGTGATGGTGATGATGATGATGGTGGTGATGATGATGATCCCATTCCATCAATTCAAGAAATTTCAAACATACAGGATTGTACAATGGAGAAGAATATCTGTGTTTGGCTAGTTGATTTAACCCCAAATTTGGAAAGCAGTGCTTCCAGGAATTGATTCTAGCTGTACAATCCTATTTATGAAATGAGTAGAATTTATGTTATGCCTAGTTTTACAGAGAAATCCCATGTTTGTTATCCCAGACATGAGAAGCAGGGGTGAAATGCTCCTGGATCAGATCGGATCGCCCAGTCCGGTAGCGATCTTGGCCGTTGGTTCGGCGATCCAGGAAGTAATGTGTTTTTTACCTTCTACGCAGAATGTTTTGCCCATGCGCAGAAGGTCTGCCTGCGCTCGTGATGCGTGCGCGTGTGCACTTCCAAACCAGTAAGGAAGGTAAGTAGATTTCACCCCTGATGAGAAGCATATAGTTATCTTATTTAGGGTATAGTCAGACCCAAAACCAAGAATAATACATGGCAATTCTTCCAAACTAAGTTGTTTATTGTTTCGCACCTAGAGACAAAATCTTGCCAGACTGAAGATTCTACTATTTACATCTACCATATACCATATTTTTCGCTCTATGTGTTGTTTGTGAACATTTGTAATTTGTGTTCATTCCTGGCAAAGCAATGGGGGGAAAAATTATGTTGCAGGCAACATAAATTTTCCAGGTGTCTCCCTCTCCCTCTGCCTCTCCTGGTTAAGACTGCTTTTGAGATGAGATTTCTCCTTTTCTTCCTCTTCCTCTTCCTCCTCCTGCTCCTCCTCCTCCTTTGTAAAGGCAATTTTTGAAATTAGATTTCTTCTTCTCTTTCTCCTTCTTTCTAATTATTATTGGATTAGTAATTTTAAGGTTCCACATTTAATAAAGGTATGTAATATGTGGTTGAGCGAAGCCTCATCCGTGTCATCCTCTTCTTATGAGGGATGGTGCACATTACTATAATAATATGGTTATGATATTGTGGCACTATTTATTTTTGCTATTCACCTGGTTAATACATTTTTATATTACTATAATTCTAATAATGCTATAAGGAAAATGTCCAGAGTCCTGTACTGTTTTTTTTTATTTAAAAAGTTTTAACAATCATTACAACAATTTTCCCCCTCCCACCCCCTCATCCCCCCTCTCCTTCCAACCCCCTTCCCCCCGACACCCACCCCCCCAGACTTCCCAGAGCAAAAACAGGGTATAACATAACAAACATAAGCTAAAATAAGCTAACTTTCTGTGATGTCTAAACTCCCCCTTGCTCTTTAACCCCCTTTTCAACTAACTAAACATATTCAAAAAGGAAATATAGATTTCATTCATAAGCTATTTGAAACTTTTTAGTCCGATATTTGTTTTGAATATAGTCAATCCATCTTCTCCATTCCAATATATATCTTTCATTTGAATGGTCCTTCAAATACGCTGAAATTTTAGCCATCTCTGCTAAATTCACTACTTTTAGTGTCTATTCTTCAATAGTAGGCAAGTCTTCCTTCTTCCAGTACTGTGCCACCAAGAGTCTGGCTGCTGTTATTAAATTTAAAATCAACCTAGTCCCTATAACAGTACAATCTATAATTATGCCCAACAAAAAAAACTGTGGAGTAAATTTTACCTTCTTTTTGAGAATATTTTGAATAATCCACCATATTTTTATCCAAAATGCCTTAATTTTTTTACTGTTTTATTGGAGGAGTTTCAGTGATTGAAGCCTGAGATGGCCAATGGATTTTGATGTGTTCAGTCCACAACTTGTGTGCTTGAACCCTGCCTTTTTTGGCTTATCAAATCTAGTAAGAAGGGACTGGGTCCAGAAGGTCATAAATGTCATATTTGAAGGAGAAGGAGATAAGAGGCATTGATCAGGCTTTTGAAGAAACTAAACCTGGGCCCAGAGGCTGAAAATAGCTATAAGTTAATCGCAAATATTCCATTCATAAGCAAGGTGTTTGAGTGCGTAGTGGCTGTCCAGTTTAAGTAGCAATAGCATTTAGACTTATATACCGCTTCACAGTGCTTTACAGCCCTCTCTAAGCGGTTTACAGAGTCAGCCTATTGCCCCCAACAATCTGGGTCCTCATTTTACCCACCTCGGAAGGATGGAAGGCTGAGTCAACCTTGAGCCGGTGAGATTCAAACTGCCAAACTGCTGGCAGCTAGCAATTAGCAGAAGTAGCCTGCAGTACTGCACGCTAACCACTGCGCCTCCACAGCCCTCAGTGCCATTTCAATCTAGGTTCAGGAACAGAAACCCCCCTGGTTTACTTGAGACTTATTCCAGAAACAAAATAGAGGACATGCAGTTTGGTCTTTTTAAATCTCTCAGCTGCTTTCAATACTATTAATCATGGTATTGTTCTGGTCAGACTGCCAAAGATGGGATATGATACACACTGTGCAAATCCCAGCTCTCTTTCAAGAGAGGCCAAGAATCCTAGCTTTCTTAGTGGAGATGGCATCTGATTGTCAGGGCACTCCATTGTCCTTGCTGTATCTTTATTGCAACATCAACCACAGATGGCATTACATACAACTATCCTGCAAAATGCCACGATGCAACTGACACAGCATTTGGAATGCAATTTACCTTCGACAACAATGGCACCATAGTCTGTTGCCCAGTTCTCATCGAATTTTGCTAGAGAAGCTTAGAGGAAACCAGGACCAGTTCCTGATCTTCATACTTTAGGAAGAAATGTTTATGGTGGACTCAGTGGTGAAATCCAAAATTTTTTAACTACCGGTTCTGTAGGCGTGGCTTGGTGAGTGTGGTGTGGCTTGTTGGGGCCAGCCAGAGGTGGTATTTTCCGGTTCTCTGAGCTACTCAAAATTTCCGCTACCAGTTCTTCGAACTGCTCAAAATTTCCGCTACCAATTCTCCAGAACCTGCCAGAACCTGCTGGATTTCACCCCTGGGTGGACTGCCCAGCAGTTTCCCACAGGTCATACCAAATTGGATTTTGGACTGAAGTTGCTGAGAGAAGATACAGCCAAATCTGCTATAGCCATCATTGATGACAATGGTCCTGTACTGGACAAAGATTAGGATTCATGCAGAGATTTAGAGTCACAGTCAATGATTCAACTAAAGGAGCAATAGCTGGTTGTGAGATTTGCAAACTCATACAAGGTCAGCGTAGACTGTGGCTGTCCAAATCAGATTTTAAATTATTTACCAGATTTGGCTCTGAATGACCAATTTAGAGAAGGACTTGCAGACAAGCTGAGAGATGAATTGGTGAGATCAGACACCCAGATCGTTTGGAAGAGCTATTCCAAGGTTGAGCAGTAATAAATGGCTGATTGGAACTTAGGGAAAGGGGAAAAGTAAGGAGAGGGAGTTTAAAAGCATTTACATTTCTATTCATGCCCTTCCTCTTATGGCACCCTGATGATGCACCAAAGAATCCTTGCACATTGGAGCAGCCAAGAAATCTCTGTCACCAAGGGAGAAACAAAGAAGTAGAGATTTAACTTTATGCATTTACTGCAGAGCTCCATTGATCATGCACAGCTGAAGTTCATGCTTCTGACTCAGCTACAAAATGGCCGCACCTGTAAATCTACTGGCTACTTAGCAAGCAAGTGCCCAAATAACTCCAAGACCATAGCTTCAGGAAATTTGACAGGCCCCCTTCCCAAAAGTAATTGGGCTCCTTAGACAATTAAGAATTCATTAAAAAGACAATTAAGGACAGCCAACAAATGCATTTTATTGTTCTTGTTACTCTTTGTTTAGACTCGGGCTGGAAAAAACAACTCTCTGTCCTTGTGGACTTGGGGGTGACAGTCAATTTTATAGATGAGACCACAATACAAGCGTTTATCCATTAGACACTAGAAAGGCCGATGCTGGTGGGGGAAAATAGATAGGCAGATGCTCAGAACTGGGCCTTTGATGCAGCTGATGACACAAGTTGACATGGAATACTTGCCACTCTAGGTGATGGCTTCCTTGCAGGTCCCATTGCACTGAGAATTTATCGGACACAGTTACATAATCCAGATGTGCACTGGGAACAAAGAATGATTTCTTTTCCATCACCAAAATGTCGACAACACTGATTGCAAGCTTATTATTCTAACCCTCCCCCCCACTCCCATGCCTGTTTAGCACAGTGATTCTCCTGCCTTGCCAGGAAAATACTCGACTGTGCAGATGTATTTGGGAAGGAGCAGGCAATGGCACTGCTTTCCCATCAAGTGCATAAAGGTGCCATCTACTTGAAATTGGGACCTCAGATTCCATCGAAGAAAGCAATATCCATCGTCTCTTCAAGACTTAGCCATTGTGAAGAAATTTCTGGATGACAAGTTGAAGAAAGGATATATTCACCTTTCTGAATCTTATTTATTTATTTATTTATTAAATTTTTATACCGCCCTTCTCCCGAAGGACTCAGGGCGGTGCACAGCCAAAAAAATAAAACCAACAAATATATAAAAGTTAAAAAACAGTTTAAAAAGCATATTAAATAATCTGGCTGCCACGTGTTAAAAACAGAAACAACCCGTTAAAATCTAGTATTTAGGCCAGCCCAGCTTGATGAAATAATAGCGTCTTGAGGGCCCGGCGAAAGATGCGTAGGTCAGGGATGATACGTATCTCTGGGGGCAATTCATTCCAGAGGGCAGGTGCCCCCACAGAGAAGGCTCTCCCCTGGGGGTCGCCAGTCGGCATTGTTTGACCGACGGCACCCTGAGGAGTCCCTCTCTGTGGGAGCATATTGGCCGGTGGGAGGCTCTCGGTGGCAGAAGGTGATCTTGTAAGTACCCCGGTCCTAAGCCATGGAGTGCTTTAAAGATGGTAACTAGCACCTTGAATCGCACCCGGAAGACCACCGTGAGCCAGTGCAGCTCGCGCTGGAGAGGTGTTACATGGGTGCGCCATGTCGCTCCCATAATCATCCGCGTGGCCACATTCTGGACCAGCTGGAACCTCCGAGTGCTCTTCAAGGGGACCCCCATGTAGAGAGCATTACAGTAGTCCAGATGGGAAGTGACGAGGGCATGAGTGACCGTGCACAAGGCATCCTGGTCCAGAAAGGGACGCAACTGGTAAATCAGACAAACCTGATAAAAAGCCCCCCTGGCCACAGCTGTCACATGATCTTCTAAGGACAGCCGCGCATCCAGGAGGACACCCAAGTTGTGAGCCCTCTCTAAGAGGGCCAAGATCTCACCCCCAATAGTCAGCGATGGAACCAGCTGGCTATACCGGGATGCCGGAAACCACAGCCACTCGGTCTTGGAGGGGTTAAGTCTGAGCCTGTTTCTCCCCATCCAGATCCTCACAGCCTCCAGGCACCGGGACATCACATCAAGGGCATCATTGGGGTGGTCCGGGGTGGAGATGTACAGCTGAGTATCATCAGCGTACTGATGGAACTTCACCCCAAAACCACGGATGATCTCACCCAGTGGCTTCACATAAATGTTGAACAGGAGGGGCAAGAGGACCGACCCTTGCGGCACCCCACATACAAGACGCCTCAGAGTCGACCTCTGTCCCCCTGCCAACACAGACTGCATGCGGTCAGAGAGGAAGGAGGAGAACCACCGCAAAATGGTGCCCCCCCCCACTCCTAACCCCTTCAACCGGCGCAGCATGATACCATGGTCGATGGTATCAAAAGCCACTGAGAGATCCAATAGGACCAAGACAGAGGAACAACCCCTGTCCCGAGCCCTCCAGAGATCATCAACCAATGCGACCAATGCCGTTTCCGTGCTGTACCCTGGCCTGAAGCCCGACTGGTACAGATCTAGACAGACAGCTTCATCCAGGTACTGGGGGAGTTGTCGCGCCACCACACTCTCAACAACCTTCGCCACAAAGCGAAGGTTGGAGACTGGACGATAGTTTGCTAATACAGCCGGGTCCAGGGAAGGCTTCTTGAGGAGGGGCCTCACCACGGCCTCTTTCAAGGCGGAGGGGAAGAAATCCTCACTCAAAGAAGCGTTAATAATCACCACGGAAATGCACCAATAATCTCACGGAAATGCAGCTGTCTTTTTAATTCCCCCCCCCCACACACAAATGGTTCTATTATGATTTTAGACTTTTTTAGACCATTAGGGATCACTACCTACTGCCTCTTATTACAGATCTCGTGGACCACCTCCAGAGGGCACATGTTTTCATGAAGTTGGATCTCAAAGGTGATTACAATTTGATCAGGATGAATGAGAGGCATGCATACTTAAATGCATTTGACATAGACACTTGAGAACATGGTGATGTCTTTTAACTGTTTAATTGGAGAATCATTTTTTCCCCCCAGATTCAGGAATGAGGTATTTTCTGACATTTTAGACAAATATGCGGTGGTGTGTTTGAATGATATACTGATCTTTTTGGAAGATCTTTCCTTGAATGTAAATCATATCAAAAATGTCTTTAAAAGACTCCACAAATCCAAGCTCTTTTTTTCTGAATTGTAGAAATGTATGTTTGATGTTCCTCGGTTAGACTATTTGGGTCACAGGATCTTAACAGAAGGTGTAGAAAGAAACTCTGTAAAGGTACAATCCATATTTTCATGGCAATGACTTTGAAATGTGAAGTGTGTGCGGTATTTTCTGGGCTTTACCATTGTTTTATAGGGAGATCTTCCCTAAGGTTATAGACCGCATCCAACTGCTATCTCAATTCCTTAAAAAAAAGTCCTAAATTCATTGAAGAGCAAATTATTTCAGGAATTGAATAGCCTTTTCACTTCACAGCCATTGCTCAGGCACCAAAATCCCACTCACCAACTGGAGTTGCAGTGGCCCCCTTACCACAGTTATTGTGGCCCCCTTACCACAGTACTACAACTGAGCAGCTTTGTTTCTCCTAATTATGCCTTTTTTTTACTGTCTGAAAAAACAGTTTATTTTCATTACAGTTCTAAATGGAATTATAGCTCAGTGATTGGTTCACACAAAGTTATGGATTTTTTTTAACCCAGTTTTTTGGATAAGCTTTAAGTTTCTGAGTTAACACATCACATTATGCCAGTGATGGCTAACCTTTTTGCCATTGCATGCCAAAACGGGGGGAGTGAGGGGGGAGTCGTGTGCACGCATACCGACACCTGTACTTCTTTGCACCCAACCCCCCTATGCATGAGCGCGCAACCCCCCCCGTGCTCCCCCCACTTTTGGCACGTGATGGCACGGTGGGTCTAGTAGGCCAGTTTTTCGCTCTCCCCAGGCTCCAGAGCCTTTCTAGGAGTCTGGGGAGGGTGAAAACGGCTCCCCCCCCCGGAGGCCCTCTGGAGGTCAGAAACAGCCTGTTTCCTGACTTCCGGTGGGCCCAGAAGGCCCAAAAATCAGCTGGCCGGCACGCCAGAGCTGAGCTCACGTGCCCACCAATATGGCTCTATATGCCACCTGTGGCACACGTGCCATAGGTTCACCATCACGGCACTATGCCATAAATCATGGTAGCCGGGTCACAAAATAATATTACGGCTTACAACAATGCATGAATTGAACCATAAACTGAGAAGGTTTGCTATTCAAATTTATCAAGACATCACATGCAATTATTTAGAATCATTACTACTTGCAATTATTACACCTTCAAAGCTCAGAATTACAAAAATCCTAAAATCACAGTGTGGGGTGTTTTTTTTTTTACTTGTTAAAAATCTTTGCAATTTTTCCCCCAGCCCTCTTTCAGGTATCGTTCCTTTAACATGCATGATAGCAATTGTTCCCTCTATTAAGGTTCAGCACAATACCCAAATCTTTATAGTGGATAATTAACAGCCAGCAGTAAGTCTTACCATTAATTCAATTGAGTATGAATGACTTATGAAATTTCTCTTCGCTGTTGAAATAATAAGATATTGTGCCATTCACATATTTGGCTTTTGTGTGATGTAGTATTTATGAGTTTCCTAATTCAAATGAGGAAATAAAGGGGCAGTGATACAATGTTGTGTACATTGATATTTATTGAACTATTGATGAATATATTTCTTTTGCTGTCTGCTCTTAATTACATTTATCATTCATTTGTATTTGTTAGATAACTGTTCTGAAACTCTTCCTTTGGTAATAAATCTTAGGCAGTGTTTTTGCATGAGAGGAAAGATGGGCAACCTTGAGTCCCAGTCTGATGGGAAGGCATGAGATAAATTATGTGGATGCTGGAACTAAGTAGGTGCTAATTGGTTTGGAATGGAGACTCCTTGGAGCCTATGTTTGAATAGGATACAAGAAAAAAAATCTAAAAATAAGTAATTACATTGTCTAGATTCTGACATCATCATCATCATCATCATCATCATCATCATGTCCCTGGGTCTATATTTTCAACACTGACTCATCTTAGACCACTGTTTCCCTCCGTGCTGATTCGGTGCAATCAATATAAGGGCAGAAATAAGTTTTTTGAAAGTACGAATACAAATCTTTCAATGAAGCTGAGCAAGACGCAAAAGAAAAAAAAATACAGAATTAACTAGTGCATTTTTTTTCCGCTCATTTGTCCTGGCATGCTTATTTTTGTTCTCCCTGCTTGGGCAACACCCTGCTGCTAATCGAGGCATTGACATTGTTTTCTGTTTTCATTGAAGTCACAGGATGCTTCCCTTTTAGATTTAGGCTTAATAATTTGTATTTAAAATTGCAATCTTTCTGCTTCTGTAGAGGAAGGGCAAGGTGCTGGAGAGGGGAGAGGGGAGAGGAGAGGAAGAGGAGAGGAAGGGCAGGGTGCAGGGGAGGGGAGAGGAGAGGAGAGGAGAGGTTATCTTACGATTCCAAAACTTGGTGTAAAGTTTGTGCATTGTTGAGGGTAAAACTGCCCTCTGCAAAGTAGTGCAATGGACCAGATAGCGAATAGATACGATGCTTAGCAAAACACACAGATAGTCACAGACTCTGAACGTTTAAAGAAAAATAAACAGTCTTTACTTGTAGTAAAAAACAAACTTGGCTTCTCAAAACAACTTCTTCAAACAATCACGGTTTAACACAAAACATAGTTTGCTTACAATTCCAGTTCTCTTCAAACATAGATACAGTTCCTTCAAGCAGTTCAACCTTCAATAGCAGGAGCAGGAGCAGGAGCAGGAGCAGGAGCAGAAGTGAGAGTGAGAGCAGAAGTGAACGAACAGTTAAAGTTACAGAACATAGCTTTCTATATATTATCTACCCAACTGTAGGATAAGCATCCAACATGCATGAATCCAAAGAAAATATTCTTTTTCTCACAAGGCCTGTATTGGTTATTATTGAATGCACAAGTTGAAATTACAGCTGCCAGTTCCTTAGCTGATGTTGACTTTTATATGCATTGAGTTCTCCTCTCCTCTCCTGCCCTCCACTTCATTTCCACTTCCACTTCCACTTCCACTTTTCCTTTGCCCTCATGTTCACGTTCGCCTTCGCCTTCTCCTTTCCCTTCAGAGGTGCAGAAGGAACCAGATCAAAGAAAGTTTTTCCATGTCCAGATCACACCCTGGTAACATCCAAGGGAAAAGTTAGTGTGAACTCCTATTTTCAAAAAATGATCAATGAAAAATGTACTGTATATATCTTTTGATTGAATACTGATTTCCCAAGAATGTCATGATTAAAAGCTGTTCCTAGTTTATTGGTTTTGATGGACACATCGCACAGTGATGCTGATAATAAAAAAAATTATGTTGCAGGTTTATCCTAGTGATGAAGACGCTCGCCTCCCACTTGGAACATTGAGAGTTCAATCCTAGGTAGCAGCAGATGTTTCTCTCCTGGGCGCAAAGAAAAAAAAAATCTGCTGTGAACTCTGTGTAGGTATCAGGAAGGGCATCCAGCCAGTAAATGCTCAGCTCCCTCCATTCTCCTGACTCTAACCCGAATAGGGACTACAGCATTGTAAAAAAAAGAGAGTTTATTCAGAATAGATCCCACTGAATTCAGCAAGGCTTATTTTCAGATCTGTGTGCTCGGCACTGCAGTCTTAAAGGGGGACAGTGAGTTGAAATCCAATGCAGAAAACCCTCATGAGGATGTCTCCCTTAAAACAGTACAGAGTATCAGGAGAATCAAAGCCAAGTTCTTCTTTCTTTCTTTTGTAAAAAAGGAAGTCGACATTGTTTCACTCAGTGCATTAGGCGGATCACCTCCACTGTGCAAGTAATTGCTACACGGAAAAAGACTCTCCCAGATGGTGCTTATAGAAGTTGCAAGAATCCATTCTTTTGGAAGAACTAACGGTGGGAGCCAGCTGAGTATCAATCCCTCTGACAAGAGATGAGAGTAGCACGGGTAACTCTTGCTGTGACAATGACCAATATCACCTAGAACCAAGCACCTTCAGCATATAGCAATCTGCAAAGTACTTATAAGACCATGTAAGATTACCTGGGGCATTGCAGGAACTGGCTATCATCATAAGAGGTGTTAAATTACAGAACCCAAAAATGTTTCAGCGGTGTGATTGTCTAGTAAGCACTGAAATACTGAACAGATGCTGCTGTTTTTGTAAGGCAGCCATCGCAGGAATCAAGGTCATTGTGGCCCGATTCATTGGGACGTAGGTGGGTTTAAATTGAGTTTGATTATTAGATTTCTGAAGCATTCAGTCGTTCTTTAAATGATCACGCTCAAATGAAAAACAACAGAAATCAATGTCTGGGAAATCACGTCCTTAAAAATTAAGCCTT